>NC_087204.1:4718808-4738808 GCF_015104395.2 Macrobrachium nipponense
ACAAATAAAAAGCGAGCCCAACATCTGGCAAGTTGTACGTTCTACTGCATTTTCTTTCTCTCTCTTTACTGTCTAAGACTTCAACTATTCCTCCATCCAGAAACTTCAAGCATCAGTGACTCCAGAACGGCTGCCGCTGTTCAGCAAACACATTCTAAAAGCGCCATTGTTTATTCTTTTGTTTGTTTGTTTACCGACGTTCTATTCATCGCATTGACGCTCGGAAAACCTTCCTCGGGTAGAGAGACGGGAACTGTATACGAAAACATGTAAATGACAAAGTTTCGCAGTTGATGAAGAGGTTTTAGGAAATAAAGTGTTTTCGCTGTCAAGGGATGTCGGTTTCGTACATCAGTCAAAATACTGTTCAAGTGGTAAGCTAATTTTTAGTAAGTCACTTGCATTCAGTAATGTTTTCAGGTCCTATACTTTGCTACAAATCATACTATACGGCAAAAATAATATTGGTATTGTATTGAAATCCCGCCTTATTTAGAAAGCTGGCTTTTATTAATTAAATTAGCCCAGAGCAAAGAAAGCGAGGAGTGAAAGTTAATACAAAAAGTATACATAAGAAAGTTCCATGTTAGGTATTAACCTCAAGCATAATACAGGATGTCCATAAAGTCCCAGTACCATTACAAGTATTTATATATCAGAATGGTACTGGGACTTTATGGACACCTTGTATACTTCAGTCGTAAACGTTGTTAACTCGGATTCTACGTAGATGACATGGTGACAGTCCAATTCAAGAGGCTGAAGTTTGAGAATGCGCTTACTTTGGCCAACGGCAAAATCTCTCTCTCTCTCTCTCTCTCTACCCGCTGATGCCAATCTCCAAGAAGTAATAGTTTCACTGTTCTTATAGCTTCTTGATTGCATCTAGTAACTAGAGCTTTGTAGTAGTTTACAAACACATGAACACGCACGCACGCACACATACATACACTCTCTCTCCTCTCTGCTCTCTCTCGCCTCTCTCTTCTCTCTCTCTCTCTCTCTCTCTCTATCCTCTCCTCTCTATAAATATATTATAATATATATTATATATATATATATATATATAATATATCTATTATACATATATATATATATATATATACATACATTACATACATACATGCATACATACTACATACATACATACATATACATATATATATATATATATATATATATATATATATATATATTTAATATATATATATATATATATATAGTGTGTACATGACGTGGTAAGTTTTCTGTTACACAATGAGCATCTTTGTGTGTGTGTCTGTGTATGTGTGTATCTATTGTGCCCATGAAAAACTACCCCTACGGCCCCCGCCCCCCCCCCCAAACCTCTGCAGGACAATGTACCAACGGGCGTGTTAGGTAGACCTTAGCTTCGAATTCCCTGTCGATAGTTGTACGCCCTTTGTTGTTATACCGCGGGAAACCGTCTACTACCTAACATCTGGCAATATAAATTTTTGGAAGCTCCAAAAACCCGAATCTAGAGTATATAGATCTAGATAGCTGCTGCGTGAAAGAATTGAAACTGGAAAGCAACCGTCCTGGAAATCGACTCCGTGTATACTCGTATATATAGGTTACCTGTGCTCGATTTAAAACAAGTTATCTATGTCGTGTCCCTTGGGACTGTACGTATAGGAGTGAGCTTGATTTTACCCGTCTTTTCAACTGACTGATTAAAATTATAGAAGTTTATCTCTCTCTCTCTCTCTCTCTCTCTCTCTCTCTCCTCTCTCTCCGTTAGTTTATCTATCTATCTATCTATCTATCTATCTATCTGTATATATATATATATATATATATATATATATATATATATATATATATATATATATATATATATAGGGTAGCGTTGCAATTGTCTGGTTAATATAATATTATATAATAATGATAATAACAAGAACACCACGGGGTGATATTTCGAAGTCTAAATCAACTTGGGATGTTCTTGTAATCATCTCAAATCATTTCTCATTTATCGCGTCATTTCAGTACGAGGTAAATGAGTTAATGAGGTCATGCAATTTAGATTCAGGCCCATTAAGGGTCGTTTGTGCCATCAAATACTTTCCAGTAATTACACTAAACTCTTGTTTTAATAACAACGTCTGGGGTCTCATTTGCCTTCGTTACAATACATAATAATTATCGTACATCTCTCATACAATTTCTGTATCATGAGCTTCGTATTCATACATTCTCAAAATACATATACTCTGCGTTCGCATGTCTTCTTGTTTCACGTATTTTTATTTCATTTTTTTTTTTTCGTTTCTTTACTAATTTTGTTAGTCGATAGTACCACGAACCTTTCAAAACATTTCTGTTTTAGTTCCTGAGAATTGTTTGAATAGCGTTAATATCCTCTTATTATCACAATTCATATTTGTCACATTACTGACATATGCTCCCGAGATATTCGTATGTGTACAGTGGATGCAAATCAATGATTTGTGCTTTGATCTCTCTATTCTTCTTCTCTCTCTCCTCTACCGCCTCTCTCGCTCTCTCTCTCTCTCTCTCTCTCTCTCTCTCCTCTATTCTCTCTCTGCTTGTTTTAACTGATTAATTCAGATACTTCTTTCCTCGTTACGGAATTGTTCAACTTCTCACACAATTACAATTATGAAATACGACCCACGAGACGAAATAAAACCATAGCGAACTCCATAAACGAAACGGCCTACATTCAGGGTTCATTAAATTCCTCGTCCATCAAAAAATCTCTGTTTGCGTACTTTGCCCTGAGTAGGTGACATTTAATATAATGTTAAATATATCTAAACTATCGGTTGATAAAAAAAAATGTTAGTTACTGAAACGGTTCTATAGACCAAGTTGTCTGCGTTATCCATATAAGAACGATTCGGTTAGCACTATTGAACTCAGGAAATTGCTATAATGAGGAAAATATTGTTCCTCCACCGACCCAAAAATGTCTAACTTTAGGACAAACCTCTCTATTTCTAACATCGAATTGCACGATGTTACCTGCATTGTCTGCCAATTTGTCCTTTCGTTCAACTCTCAACATCCTGGGACTTTCTAAACATATGAAAGGCGAAACATTATTTTGGGGAACATGGGAATTAGTTAGGTGGATTTTTTTTTCTAAATAAAGAATGTATTACTTGATGGTTTTCATCTAGATTTGACAAGAGAAAAATACCAAATACCTACTGGAACAAATATGAAAAAATAATATAGTGGTAGGTCAGGAATCCAGGCGTATTTTCCGTTCTACTTGGTTAATTTTTAGTTTTGAAAATATACAAATTTTTTCTGCAAAATTATTGTTTTATTTCCGTCTATATTAGTTCGTTTTTGTTAGTTTTTAAAATATTTTAGATTTAATTTTTTCCAAAATAGTTTTTTTTTCGTCTATATTAGCTCGTTTTTATTAGATTTGAAAATGTTTTAGATTTTTTTTGGGGTATGAGGGGGAAATTTGTATCTTTATTTTTCCGTCTATATTAGTTCGCTGTTATTAATTTTAAAAATATTTTAGAGCTTTTTTTGCAAAATTGGTTTTTCCCGTATTAGTTCGTTTTTATTAATTTTTTAAATATTTCACTTTTTTTCGTTTTTATTAGTTTTGAATATATTCCACTTTTGTGCAAATTATTTTTTTCCCGTCTGTATTAGTTCCTTTTTATTAGTTTTAAAACTATTTAACTTTTTTTTGGCAAAATAATTGTTTTATTTCCGCCTATTTTAGTCCGTTTTTAGATTTTTTTTGGGGGGTGGAGGGGGCGGGGTGGTGGAGGGGGCCAATTTATAGTTTTATATTTCCGTCCATATTAGTTCTTTGATCCATATAGCGTCGGTTCACTTTGTGTAACATCCGATTCCATTCTGTGATTTGAAGCCTCTGATTTATGAGTCGGAAATCTTGATCTTTCAATTTTTTGCTCCTATTGATTCAAACTTGGGCAAAATATTTGCATTTCGCTGCAGTAAATCAATGTTGTCGTTTGGCGAACAAACAAACCCTGGAATATCGCTGGCAATTCATTAAAATCTCTCTCTCTCTCTCTCTCTCTCTCTCTCTCTCTCTCTCTCTCATATAAGGTGTGGGGGAGAGGGGTAATCTTAACCTCTAATGTAAACTCCACAATGTAATAACTGATAGCCTAATTTGACTTAAATGTGCATAGTTAATAATTATATTGTATATTTAGGCTCAAATATTTATCGAGCCCTTTGAAAGGAATTCTGTTGCTACTTTTAACGGCTTTGTTTGTCCGTCCGCAATCTTTATGTCCGCCCTCAGATCTTAAAAACTACTGTGGCTAGACGGCTGCACATTGGTATGTCGATCGTCCACCGCCAAATCATCAAACATACCAAACTGCAGCCCTCTAACCTGAGTAGTTTTTATTTTATTTAAGGTTAAAGTTGGCTTTGTCTGTCACCCCCCAGATCTTAAAATCTACTGAGGCTAGAGGGCTGCAAATTGGTATGTTGATCATCCACCTGCCAATCATAAAATATACCAAATTGCAGACCTCTAGCCTCGATAGTTTCCAGTTTATTTAACATTAAACTTGGCAATGATCACACGCCTGGCAACTCTATAGGACAGACCACCAACGGGCCGCGGTTAAAGTTTTATGGGCCACGGCTCCTAAAGCACTGTACCGAGAGCACTGAAAGTTAGACTGATTATACGGAATTTTACGATAGGATATTTATGATTTATTTATTAGAATGAAAATGTAAAACATAAATAATGTGCATGTTAAACTGTATAGAGCAATTATTTCTAATATAAAATGTAGCGTATTCATTTTAATTTTCGTTGGTGATACAACGCTCTATTTGAACGTAGATTTTAGCATACGCACCTAGTAAGCTGGCGGTCGGATCACGCCTTGTTTTGTTTCTCTTTGAAAAAACTCATCTCAGTCAACTTTTTCCAAAGCAAACTTCCGTTTGACTTCAAATTAGCACAGTTAGTATTTACAAATGGGACCTGTAAACATTTTGCCATTAGCATTACTGTCATTCCGTCTGTCTTGCTCTCTCAGGACACCGTTTGAGTTAGATTAATTAAATATCAAAAATATTTCACTAGGTTCAACTCACGGACGAACTTAAAATATCCACATTTACTCAGAATCTAGTTTCTCCAAACGTTAAGTGTGATATGGAGGATGGAAAATGTTCTGCGTGTCGTGCAACGCAAATGTATTCCGAATTCATGGCACCCTGGTAATTTTCTCTCGATCTGAAACGCAGGGAAGTACTTTAGGTTACATTCCAAGTGGGAAGGTGCAGTTCCTACGCACCGGGCTCATGGCTGAAAACAGCATCGGTTTTGCAATCAGCAGCTGCGGTTTCCATTCTCTCACGACCATCTGATTTTCTTCGAATCATAAAATGACCTGGAATATCTGCCAAACGAGCTACGGAATACAAAATAATCGTTTGTTCTTTTGTGCATGAGAGAGAGAGAGAGAGAGAGAGAGAGAGAGAGAGAGAGAGAGAGAGAGAGAGAGCAGATTGTAATGCGCCTTTTATTCACTGATTTCCCTCGGTATTTTTGTCTGGTGATTCCACGTTCTGCAAGTAGCCCCAGGTGTTTCTAAATCATTTATTTATCGCTCAAGAATTCGTGATCTATTTGAATCAGATGGACGCTTTCACATGTTAGTGGGCTTCAGCTGATGTCTATTTCACCATCAGAAGACAGCCTGACCGAGCTATGTCTGAGGGCTGAGAAATCCTGGATCAAGATCAAACATTGACGCTATACTGCATAGTAGGCCTTCACATGACTATAGCAATTTTTAGTATTGTTAAACTGAATATAGAATTTAGGCCATATGCTAAGCACTGAGACCTATGAGGTCACTCAGCGCTGATATGGAAACTGACAGCCAAAAGGTTTGAGATTCAGGACAAATAAAAGATGAACTAACTTCTCACAGCAGAAATATAGCACGGTGTACGTTACACAGCTACTGCCAATATATATGGAAAAGGGGTCAATCTCCATATAAATAACTTTATCTTCGGATACGATTTTTTCCTTTTAAAGATAATGGAATAAAAGCCATTTTTTTTCAACAGTAATTAAGGAGGACGTATATCTAAGAAAATATTCATAATTTAGAGGGAAGTATATAATCTAAACAAACGTTCTTAATTATGGAGGATGTATATCTAATAAAATTTTCTAAATTAAGATGGAAGTATACCTAAGAAATATTCCTAATTAAGAAGTATGTATATGTAAGAAAATGTTCTTAATGAAGAAGGAAGTATATCTAAAAAATGCTCTTAATTAAGAGGGAAGTATATCTACGAAAATGTTCTTAATTAAGAAAGTATATCCACGAAAATTTATTAATTAAGAAGGAAGCAAATATTAGAAAAGTTTCTTAATTAAGAAGGAAGTATATCTAAGAAAATATTCTTAATTAAAAAGGAAGTATATCTACGAAAATGTTCTTAATTAAGAAGGAAGTATTTCAAAGAAAATGCTCTTAATTAAAAAGATAGTATATCCAATAAAATTGTCTTAATTAAGAAGGAAGTATGTCTAAAAATATATTCTTAATTAAGAAGGAAGCATATCTGAGAAAATATTCTTAATTATGGAGGAAGTATATCTAAGAAAATGTTCTTGATTAAGAAGGAAAACATATCTAAGAAAATTTTCTTAATTAAGAAGGAAGTATATCCAAGAAAATGTTCTTAATTAAGAAGGAAGAATATCTAAGAAAACGTACTTAACTAAGAAGGAATTATACCTAAGAAAATGTTCTTAATTAAGAAGGAAGTATATCTAAGAAAATGTTCTTAATTTACAAGGAAGTATATCTAAGAAAATATTCTTAATTAAGGAGGCAGTATATCTACGAAAATGTTTTTAATTAAGAGGGAAGTATATCTAAAAAATGTCCTTATAAGAAGGAAAGTATATATATATTATTATATATATTTTTTTATTATTTTTTTTTTATTTTAATATATATATATATATATATCTATATATTATTATATATAATAATATATATCATATATACATATATATATAGATATATAAATATATATATATAGTTATATATATATGTAATTATATTAATATTAATATATATATAATATAAATATAGTATATACTATAATATATAATACACACACAATATATAGATATATATATATATATATATATATATATATATATATATATATATATATATATATATATATATATATATGTGTGTGTGTGTGTGTGTGGGTGTGTGTGTGTGTGTGTGTTCAATCACTAACCTAACGCTAAACGGCTTCGACGATATCAAGAACTAACTATAGATATGAAATCAAACAAGTACTTGTACAGGCAGAGTTCTTCCTTCGAAAGCTCGATGAACTCTTAAAAGAAAGCTTAAGGATGACATTATTCAACACCAATAACAACACCGAAAAGATGCTGCATTACTTTCACGAAATAAATAAAATAATTTTTCACTGATGATATCGACAATCTCACGAACGATTCATTATCAAATTCCCAACCCGTCTCATTCACCCGGCATGATTTTCCAGCCCAGGCCCGGAAATATCTGGAATCTTCTTCTTCTTCATCATCCTCTTCTTCTTCTTCTTCTTATTCCGAATTCTCCGATACGTATGTGTTTCCAATTTCCATGAAGGAAATGGAATGACATCCTCTGGTCAGAAAGTAATTGTCGGCCGAAAGCGCCGCAGTCTGTGGTAATAACGATCAAGAAGGAATGATTTTGCTCAGAATACGAAAGTTTTCGGATTTTGCAAGTTAAGATTTTTCCCTAAAAAAAAAAAAACAGAGAGAGAGAGAGAGAGAAATTCGGTGTCATGTGACTTTCATTGTGGATGCATGACTTAATTGACCCCACCTATCTCTCTCTCTCTCAGCTCTCTCATCTCTCCTTCTCTATCTCTCTATCTCTCTCTCTCACCTCTCTGATTTGCTTGGTTATTTTAAAACTCTTTCATCGTTATATATTTTGTTTCTTCAAAGTTGCCCTCCCCTCTACGTTACTGACTCCATGACTGGTTTAAATCAAAGTTCGTCTTTGTGCTTTGTATTTTAAAGCATCCGAATTACTATACTGATGAATACCAAATCTTCAGAACATAATTCAGTGACGGGCTGATCGAATTTCATTTTACGAACTGAGCATTGATGTCCTAAAAAATGCAATTTGTTATTCAAGTAAATTAGCAATAACGAGAAAGAAATGCTATGGAGATTTGAGGAATTAATAGTAGCATTATTGTAGTAATAATAATAGCAGTAAAAACAATGCGTGATCCGACCTCCAGCTTACTTGTGACGCAAGCTCAAATCTAAAGTAAAATAGCGTATTGTTTCGCAAACGGAAATTAAAATAAATACGCTTTATTTTATTAGAAATAATTATTCTGTACTGTTTAACATGCACATCATTTATTTATTTACATTTTCATTCTAATAAATAAATCATAAATATCCTATCCTAAAATTCCTGTATCTTTAATTCAAAACGAAACGCCTTTTTCAGACATTTTTAGGCTTTTCCAGAAGGCTTTCCTAACCTCCATCACAACAAGAACAACAACAGCAACAAAGTAGTTTGTAGGCTCACTCCGGGAGTAAGCGGAAATCTATATTATTAGTATTAAAAGTATGTATGTAATACACTGTTGAAGGACTCCGTTAAAAAGAAGTTATAAGTTATCTTGATATCAAACGACCCTTTTGCCCCACGAATGAAACTCTCTCCCTAAAGAGCAATTATAGCTGAATTCAGCGTTACAAAAGAGTAGCATAATCAAATGATACCACACACCATTTAAGGGGGATATAGCCTATTACAAGTCGTGATTTAACCATTTCCTGTAATTAAGCGTCAACCAGTTTTCTGTTCTACGATCTCAACACCCGGGTGCATTTCAGAATTAGTTCAGGGTTAAACTAAAGGATATTCAGTTTTAGAAATAGTTCATGGATAAACTAAAGGATATTCCGAGAGAGAGAGAGAGAGAGAGAGAGAGAGAGAGAGAGAGAGAGAGAGAGAGATATAATAAAAACAACCTATGTCTCTAATAATAATAATAATAATAATAATAATAATAATAGTAACAGTAATAATAATAATAATAATAGTAATACTAATAATAATAATAATAATTATTATTATTATTTTTTTTTTTTTTTTATATCACAGTCCTCCAATTCGACTGGGTGGTATTTATAGTGTGGGGTTCCGGGTTGCATCCTGCCTCCTTAGGAGTCCATCACTTTTCTTACTATGTGTGCCGTTTCTAGGATCACACTCTTCTGCATGAGTCCTGGAGCTACTTCAGCCTCTAGTTTTTCTAGGTTCCTTTTCAGGGATCTTGGGATCGTGCCTAGTGCTCCAATGATTATGGGTACGATTTCCACTGGCATATCCCATATCCTTCTTATTTCTATTTTCAGATCTTGATACTTATCCATTTTCTCCCTCTCTTTCTCTTCAACTCTGGTGTCCCATGGTATTGCGACATCAATGAGTGATACTTTCTTCTTGACTTTGTCAATCAACGTCACGTCTGGTCTGTTTGCACGTATCACCCTATCTGTTCTGATATCATAGTCCCAGAGGATCTTTGCCTGATCGTTTTCTATCACTCCCTCAGGTTGGTGCTCGTACCACTTATTACTGCAAGGTAGCTGATGTTTCTTGCACAGGCTCCAGTGGAGGGCTTTTGCCACTGAATCATGCCTCTTTTTGTACTGGTTCTGTGCAAGTGCCGGGCATTCGCTTGCTATGTGGTTTATGGTTTCATCATTTTTCGTATTGCACTACCTGCATATGGGAGAGATGTTATTTCCGTCTATCGTTCTTTGAACATATCTGGTTCTTAGGGCCTGATCTTGTGCTGCTGTTATCATTCCTTCAGTTTCCTTCTTTAGCTCTCCCCTCTGTAGCCATTGCCATGTGTCATAGCTGGCTAGTTCTTTAGTCTGTCTCATGTATTGTCCGTGTATTGGTTTGTTGTGCCAGTCCTCTGTTCTGTCTGTCATTCTCCTGTCTCTGTATATTTCTGGGTTTTCGTTTACTTTTATTAGTCCTTCTTCCCATGCACTCTTTAGCCACTGGTCTTCAGTGGTTTTCAGATATTGCCCAAGTGCTCTGTTCTCGATGTTGACGCAGTCCTCTATACTTAGTAGTCCTCTCCCTCCTTCCTTTCGTGTTATGTATAGTCTGTCCGTATTTGCTCTTGGGTGTAGTGCTTTGTGTATTGTTATATGTTTCCTGGTTTTCTGATCTATGCTGCGGAGTTCTGCCTTCGTCCATTCCACTATTCCTGCGCTGTATCTGATTACTGGCACTGCCCATGTGTTTTATGGCTTTATCATATTTCCGGCGATGAGTTTTGACTTGAGTATCGCCTTGAAGTCTCTGCATATATTCTTTCCTGATCGTGTCCTTCATCTCTTGGTGTTTTATATCCCCTCCTTCCATTATTCCCAGGTATTTGTATCCTGTCTCATCTATGTGTTTGATGTTGCTCCCATCTGGTAGCTTTATCCCCTCAGTTCTCGTTACTTTGCCTTTTTGTATGTTGACTAAGGCGCATTTTTCTATTCCAAACTCCATCCTGATATCCCCAGATACAATCCTTACAGTCTGGATTAGGGTATCTATTTCCTTGATGCTCTTACCATACAGCTTGATGTCGTCCATGAACATCAGATGGTTGATTCTGTTGCCTCTTTTCTTGAGTTGGTACCCGGCATCCATCTTCTGTAATACTTTTGTCATGGGAATCAGGATACTACGAAGATAGTGGGGACAGTGAGTCGCCCTGGAAGATCCCTCTCCTGATATAACCTATGCTAGTCTTATTCCAGAGCTTGTAAGTATTGTATTCCAGTTGCGCATTGTATTTTTGAGGAAGCTGGTGGTGTTTCCTCTGCCCCATATATTTTCAGGCATTCTATTAGCCATGTGTGTGGTATCATGTCGAAGGCTTTCTTATAGTCTATCCATGCCATGCTTAGGTTAGTTTTCCTTCTCCTACTGTTCTTCATTACCATTTTGTCTATCAGGAGCTGGTCTTTTGTGCCCCTACACTTCCTTCTGCAGCCTTTCTGTTGGTGGGGGATGGTGTTTGTCTCCTCTAGGTAGTTGTATAGCCTTTCACTGATGATACCTATTAGTAACTTCCACATTATTGGTAGGCAGATGATAGGCCTGTAGTTACTGGCTATATTTCCCTTACTCTTGTCTTTTTGTACTAAGGATGTTCTTCCTGTGGTCATCCATTTGGGTGCATGGTGATTTGAGATACAATGCTGGAGTTGTTCTGCTATTCGTGGGTGTAGGGCCTTGAAGTTTTTGAGCCAGTATCCATGGACTTCATCGGGACCTGGGGCTTTCCAGTTTGGCATTTTCTTTAGTTGGTGACTGACTGTGTCTGTCGTGATCTCTGTCAATCTTTGTTTTATTCTCCCTGTTTCTTCTTCCTTGACTTATCATTATTATTATTATTATTATTATTATTATTATTGATTATTATTATTATTATTATTATTATTATTATTATTATTATTATTATTATTATTATTCTTATCTCTCATAATAATAATAATAATAAATAATAATAATAATAATAATAATAATAATAATAATTTGGAGACATGTGAATCTATTTTATGAAAAATTAAATTCAACTAGAGGAGATCACGTCATGGCTACCCTCTGATTCTGTGCAATAAACATTACAGAATCCTTTAAAACGTACTGTAACCTGTATTAATGCAAAAGGAAAAAAATCTGATAAAATCGTTCAATATATTTCTGAGAATACAGTGAAATGAATGGATCGTCCTTGAATGTTTCAAGTTAATAATCTACTTACTAAATGCCCCTGCAAATTGGACGAATTCAAACTCTAGAGAAAACTGGAAAAAAGACAGTAAAAGAGATGCCTTCCTTCACTAGCAGAAGAAGAAAAATTTCATGAGGGGGTAGGGGAGGGGTGGCATCAATTTTCATATACATACATACATACATGCACGATCGGCGGCTAACTTGAACCTCAATATAAAATGAAAACTACTGAGGCTAGAGGGTTGCAATACGGTACGTCTGATGACTGGAGGGTGTATGATCGAAATACCAATTTGTAGGTTTCTAGTCTCAATCGTTTTTTTTTTTTTGTTTTTTTTTTTTTTTTTTTATCTGAGGGCGGACGTACAAAGAAAGAAAAAAGTTGTGTATTGAACCGGGTATAGCGAGGCATAGTATTCATACACGAAAGCAAAAAGCAACCATTCAAAATGAAAGGTATACCGAGCTTTAAAACCATGAATAGAAATATGTTGAAACGATTCACACAGGCAGGATGATAGGAAAATCTTTTTTATTTTTTTATGCAGGTCGCTAGCAACAACGTTTTAAAGGAAAGGCATATTTGAAATTGAGAAATTTGGTTAAATAAAAAAAAACTTCTCTCTCTCTCTTTCCGCCTGTGTGGGGCTCTTACGTAATCTCAGCTATTCAACCTAGGACACCAAATAACTCCTGATTCAAGATTATAAACTGGACATATTCATTCAGATTTGAAATATTTTCTCTTGGGGTTTTGTGGCTGATTTTTCCACTTCATTCCGGACAGAACTGAAATCAGAGGACATTGCTTGACTCATTGTGGACTTTCCTAATACCATACTAATTACTGTGGCATTTTAAAAATATTTCGAAGAGAGAGAGAGAGAGAGAGAGAATGGGAGGGGGGGGGGGGGGGGGGGGGGGGGGGGGGAGGGGGACGTTTAGCAACTAGACTCGTACAAAAATTACCACAACAAGGCAATCACACAGGCATTAACAGTATAGATAAAAACAGAAATAAAGAATCTTACGCCGGAAGGAATGAAAAGATATATCGAATTAAGTTTAAAAATTTAGTGAACGAATAAAAAATATCATAGAGTATTTTTGAGGTAAAAAATGAACCGGACTATCAAGAACGTAGGGGAATCGATGTATCGGGTAAGATAATATCATAAACTGGGTGGAAAAGATTACCGAAAACGAACGCTGGTTAGATTAATTTGAATTTTTTTTTTTTTTTTTTGTGGGTGGGTAGGGGCAGGGGGAAGGCGGTCGCATTGAGAGATAAAAAGAAACTCTATCTGGAAATCGTGATTTATGGGGATTTTGGCTATGCAACGAAATTTAACGGATTTTTATTAAATATAAAAAAAAAAACGGAAAAAAATCTGCACATATATGAATGACGTTTTATTTACATGCGTTTTTTTTTTATTTATTTATCGCATCCAACGGTAGAATATTTTTCTTGGTATTTTCTTGGTATTGGGACCAATTCAGTTCAAAGAGCGTATTAACACTTCTTCATTCTTCCGCCAAAATATAACGTTTAACTCTCTCAGATAAAGTATATTTACGACACCATTTCACTGGGATTCTGCTTCAATGTTAAGGACGGGGATCAGGTGGACGCCTAATATTTCATCTGTACAGTAATCAGTTTGGAATTTGTGGCAAAATATGAAAAATGGGGATGGCTTGAAACAACGCTTTTAAATATTTTTTTCAAATTTTCCTTTTTCACGAAACTACAGTCCACTACCGAGATACTACAGTACTTTTATCGTGCAAATATATATGTTAACAAACGCTACGAATTTGGTATTAAAGACGAGAATTTCATATTTAGTGCTCACTAAAAATAATTACTTCCATTGACCTATATATAAATACTAACCAAGGCACTATTGGTTCCTTAACTATAATGAAAATAGTGCCCTGGGGATAAGATTTATACAGGCTTCTGTAATTGCTAACCAAGGCACTATTGGTTTCATGATTAAAAAGAAAATAGTGCCCTGGGGATAAGATTCATACAGATTTCTGTAATTACTAACTAAGGCACTATTGGTTCCACGATTAAAAATAAAATAGTACCCTGAGGATGAGATTCATATATAAAGACCTCCTTGAGCGTTCCAGGTCTCTGTAATTGGAAATACCCTTCGAGGACGTGTCTATTTGTCATTTTGATCCTGAGTCCATATCGTAAGTATAGCATTATTCTGTGATTCGTCGTGTAATCAGAAATCACTGTTTACTTGAGAATTCCTTGAAACATGGCTGCTCGAAACATGAATCATATATATATATATCTATATATATATATATATATATATATAGAATATATATATATATATATATATATATATATATGTATATATATATATATATATATATATATATATATATATATATATATATATATATATACATATATATATATATATATATATATATATATATATATATATATATATATATATATATATATATTGTAAACCTAATTTCAACTTTCCGCATTGCAACTGAAATTCTCGGAAGAGGAGACGCCTCTTTTTGATGAACTGGAGGTGACGTATTCGATTTTTTCAGGTGATTTGACGTCGGTAACATATCATCAAATTCGTCTACCATTTCAAATACAGATATATGGAATGATGTTTGGTTAACACTCATTTCTATCTGATTACTGTAGGATTCTGTTACTTGAAGTAGCCCTTTGTTGCACATTTATAAGATAAATAAAATATATGTTAGAGTTCTCATATATGCGTAAACGTAACGTAGAAAAATAGAAAACACTTGTACATTTGTGAATTATATATTCTCATATATAAATTTTTATTATTGGATGGTCACATGTCATACTATATAATTTGTGAAAAAGAAATGACAATATAGAATACTAGTTCATAGTCATGAAATTCTCAAGCATTATAGCAATGAGTACATGAAAGATGCGGCATTGTACTGGATCCCGAATAGCAGAAAATCATTATATTTCAATGGGGAAACATTATATTTTCAACTTTGGTAAACCATGTAGAAGGCTCATTAGAAACAGCGACCCCGACGAGGGATTAAGCTGAGAAGAAGAAGAAGAAGAAGAAGAAGAAGAAGAATAAGAAAGAAGAATAACAAGATGATGGAAATCATGGAAGCCAAAGAAGTCAGAATAAACTTATGAAATGAGTAATTATGCGAATTATGTTCCAAATGGAACGGATATCAAGTGTACGGATCTAAACAAGTTGGTAATGAAAAAAAAGCGAGATAAACACAAGGCATGATCCGACCTCCAGCTTACATGGCCACACGAGCTAAAATCTATGGTCAAATAGTGTACTGTTTCACCAACGAAAATTAAAATAAATATGCAATTTTATTAGAAGTAATTGTTCTGTACTGCTGAACATGCACATTATTTATGGTTTACATTTTCATTCTAATGAATAAATCTTAAATATCCCATCCTAAAAATTCCTGTCTCTTTAACTCAACGCGAAACACCTTTTTCAGACCTTTTTAAGGCTCTTACATAACGCTTTCCTAACCCCCTACAAGAACAACAACAGCAAGAACAACAACAACAACCACACCAACAAAGTAGTATAGGCTTACCCCCCGAGTATGCCACGAACACAAGCGAAGGGGCTAAAAACGAAGGAAAAAGGACAAAACTAGAGCGATTACTTGCAATTCACGGAACGACACTATGCATCCGAGGGGCTTATCCATGCAACGTCTCCTTTTGACGACCCCCGTTTCGGCAAGAGAGCGGCGGGGACCGGGTGGGGGCGGGATAGGGTGGGGGGAGTGGGGAGTATTTTTGGGTCAAATGTAACCCACTCGTTCCTGCGAGGTTTCCCCCAATCTGGGAAATGATTGCGTGCCAACGCCTCGAGATTTTCCTGAATCGGAGATTTGTTTTGCAAGTTGAATTCAGAGCTGCAATGGATCGGCGATGTATAAATACAAATATCGAGGCGCGTCATAAGATATAGGTGGAGCTTGGGAGAGGAGCGAGAGAGAGAGAGAGAGAGAGAGAGAGAGAGAGAGAATCATCAGTTACGAAAAATTTTCATTTATGTAATTGTATATTATTTTAGACAAATAAATATCTCACGTACATTCTATTAACTATTATTCCCAACAAATCTCACTTGCCAATATTAATATCAATATTATTATTGATATACTAATGCTAATATCAACAAAGTTGATCTGAAAAGCAAATATTTAGTGGAATAAATACATCAGTTTTGATTCATTAATGATGAAAGGCTCCTACAGGGTTTATGAATTACTGCTTCCAGTACAATGCGATTTGATAAATTAATATATATATATATATATATATATATATATATATATTTATATATATATATATATATATAAAACAAGACGGGCAAATTATTAAGAAAAACAAATACGGATATTTCGTTTCCACAGGAATCCTTCGGAGGTCAGTTATATGGAATGGAATGGAATATAGAGCATATGACAAAATCTAAGCACTGGGACCTCTGAGGTCATTCAGCACTGGAAAGGAAATTGAGAGTAGGTGGGTCTTGAAGGTGTAACAGGAGGAAAACCTTAAAGCAGTTGGACTAGGAAATATATTGTTAGGAGAGGGTGGATAGCAAGATGGAAGAGCGAGACTATGAATGGAGGTACAGTAAAAGGCATGAAAGGTGTTGCAATTAGGGGCCGAAGGGACTCTGCCAAGGACCTTTAGTAATCCGCCTACAGTGCACCCTGTGAGATGCACTGATGGCACTACAACCCTACGGGAGCAGGCTAGTTACAAAGTTACCTTGTGTTTTAGCTTTTAAAAAAAATATTTTGTTAATAACTTAAATCAATAAGCGGAAGGCAGCTAGCAAATGCCATTAACGTAAACCAATCTCTCTTAAATACTATATACTATATCCAGTGTATAAACTTCCTGTCCTTAGTTGTACCGATTAGAGTTCATCATAGAATCTACGATTATGCAGAATGAAAACTCATCGGCCACTGGAAACCATTATCCTCGGAATAAGAAGCTTTCCACGAATCATTTTCAGGCCTCCAGCACAACCAGTATATATATTCCGGCAAACACATTACACGGGAGTGTGTAATGTGCAAATTCAGCTCGCTTGTTCCCCAAATACATTGAACAGAGCAAACCTAATGTCCAAAACTCAACTACGAGCGACCGCGGAGTATTTCGCGGATGGACAAGAAGTGAATGCAATATTTTTACGAATAACGGGTTCTGTGTATCACTTATCGGTATTAGTAACCCTTAAGTTTACTTCGTATTCGATAGTAGTCATAGCTATTAGTATTATTATTATTATTATTATTATTTTTTTTTTTTTTTGGCTCTATCACAGTCCTCCAATCGACTGGGTGGTATTTATAGTGTGGGGTTCCGGGTTGCATCCTGCCTTCTTAGGAGTCCATCACTTTTCTTACTATGTGCGCCGTTTCTAGGATCACACTCTTCGCATGAGTCCTGGAGCTACTTGAGCGTCTAGTTTTTCTAGATTCCTTTTCAGGGATCTTGGGACCGTGCTTAGTGTTCCCCTATGATTATGGGTACAATTTCCACTGGCATATCCCATATCCTTCTTATTTCTTTTTCAACTCTGGTGTCCCATGGTATTGCGACATCAATGAGTGATACTTTCTTCTTGATTTTGTCAATCAACGTTACGTCTGGTCTATTTGCACGTATCACCCTATCTGTTCTGATACCATAGTCCCAGAGGATCTTTGCCTGATCGTTTTCTATCACTCCTTCAGGTTGGTGCTCGTACCACTTATTACTGCAAGGTAGCTGATGTTTCTTGCACAGGCTCCAGTGGAGGGCTTTTGCTACTGAATCATACCTCTTTTTGTACTGGTTCTGTGCAAGTGCCGGACATTCGCTTGCTATGTGGTTTATGGTTTCATTTTTCGTATTGCACTTCCTACATATGGGAGAGATGTTATTTCCGTCTATCGTTCTTTGAACATATCTGGTTCTTAGGGCCTGATCTTGTGCCGCTGTTATCATTCCTTCAGTTTCCTTCTTTAGCTCTCCCCTCTGTAGCATTGCTGGCTGGATTTCAGATATTGACCCCAGTGCTCTGTTCTCGATGTTGACGCAGTCCTCTATACTTAGTAGTCCTCTCCCTCCTTCCTTTCGTGTTATGTATAGTCTGTCCGTATTTGCTCTTGGGTGTAGTGCTTTGTGTATTGTCATATGTTTCCTGGTTTTCTGATCTATGCTGCGAAGTTCTGCCTTCTTCCACTCCACTATTACTGCGCTCTATCTGATTACTGGCACTGCCCGTGTGTTTTTGGCTTTTATCATATTTCCGGCGTTGAGTTTTGACTTGAGTCTCTGCATATATTCTTTCCTGATCGTGTCCTTCATCTCTTGGTGTTTTATATCCCCTCCTTCCATTATTCCCAGGTATTATTATTATTATTATTATTATTATTATTATTATTATTATTATTATTATTATTATTATTCATGTCAAGAACGTGGTATTTGTCAAATTGAATATATTATACAAAATGCAGTACAAATTGGATCTTAAGCCCAAAGGACAAAAGATACTAAAATGATTCTCTCTCTCTCTCTCTCCTCTTCTTGCAAGGTTCGTCCTTAAACCCGGGAGGACATCATCAGGCAGGTGTTGAGGGACTGAAATTCTTGCGGGAGTCCTACGGTATATAAAGTCTGTTGCACAGAATTGGAGTCCTTAGCACGAGTTCTGATTGAGTAACTGGTTCAGCTGCTGTTATTATTATTATTATTATTATTATTATTAAAGAGGAAGACCAAAACTAAATACTCTAATGGAACAAAGACGTAATGCAAAGACACAGGCACATGACACCAAGGTTATACAATGCCTTCTCCCTGAAATTAATAAGTGACAAGATCTGATGATATTCCAATTAATATCACGGACGCCACAGTCCAAGCATGTGGATCCGTCAATAATTTTTGCAAAATCTATCATAGCCGACGATGCATTTACAAATGACCAGTAAAGTTATAATTTGTCGATGCTATCCTCAGCTCTGTACAATGTATTGTCTTCAACTACGCAATCAAATGTGCATTCAATAAGCGACCTTACCAGTACTGAAATAGGTTCAAAGAAAAACGTTCAAGATGAATTTATTTCTCCCTCGTTTTGTGAAGTACTTCCTCTCATTTAAAGCGATTCTCTCTTTTGTTTAATTTAGTGATTTCATTATATAATTAGTGAGCACCTTACATAACTAAGGGTTGGTGAGACGCTTCGAAACGGATGAGGACGATTTGATCTTGGGAAAATATGTTGTTTATCTAAATCCTCTCATCCGATTCCTTTGATGTTTGGTCTGAAAGGAAATATCTCTCTCTCTCTCTCTCTCTCTCTCTCTCTCTCTCTCTCAATAACCCCCTACTGTGATCATTTCCTGCCAATACAACATTATTATAAAACATTTGGCAAATGTTGAAAGGTGCAACAGGAGGAAAACCTCAAAGCAGTTGCACTATGAGGGTGGAAAGTAAGATGGAAGAAAGAGAATATGAAAGGAGGTACAGTAAAAGGAACAAAAGGGGCTGCAGCTACGGGTCGATGGGACGCGGCAAAGAACCTTAAGTAATCCATACGCTGGGTCTTTGAAAATTTATTATATAGAATGGTACGACAAAAAAAATTGATCTATTGTGAGTACGAGAGAAACTGATCTGGGCTAGGCGATGAACTTGGATTGATTGACGGCAAAAGTGGTCTATAAGGAAGGAATAAATAACTGTACCTAGCTATCTGTCCATCCGCTATATATATATATATATATATATATATATATATATATATATATATATATATATATATATATATATATATATATATGTATGTATGTATGTATATATATATATATATATATATATATATATATATATATATATATATATATATACATATGGCTGATTGGATAGCGTCACTGACTGTCCTGATTTCGTCCCCCGTCCACTTGGACGGTGGTTCGATCCCATGGGGGGACGAAATTATTATCCACTAAAAAAACCTTCCCCTTCGGTACATATATGAAAATATATCATTTGGGAGGGTAGAG
>NC_087204.1:4741308-4746308 GCF_015104395.2 Macrobrachium nipponense
TATATATATTATATATATATATTAGATATATATCTAGATATATAGATAGAGTATATGATATAGATATATATATATATATAGATATATATATATAAAAAAAATATATATATATATATAGTATAGAGAGATATAGAGTGGTATCTATATAGAGATAGTCTATATATATATATATATATATATAGATATATATATATATAGAAGTCTATATATATATATTATATATATATATATATATATATATGATATATATATATCTATAGATAGATATATATATATAGTAATATATATATATATGTATATATATATAGATATCTAGTGTATATATATATATATATATATATATATATATATATATATATAATATATATATATATATATATAATATATACTGGTTGTGCAGGATTCCTGGAAATGATTCGTGAAAAGCTTCTTATCCCGAGGATAATGGTGTCCAGTAGCCGATGAGTTTTTATTCTGCATAATCGTAGATTTTTAAAAAGTGAACTCTAATCGGTACAACTAATGGACAGGAAGTTTATATACTGAATATAGTATAAAGTATTTTGAGATACATGGGCATTACGTTAATGACATTTGATAGCTGCCTTCCGCTTACTGATTTAAATCCTTAACACGATATTTTTTGAAAGATAAAACACAGGGTGAAGATGTTATTACAGTCCACGAGCATTTTTTTTTTATAATCTATTTATTTTTATTTTTATTTATTTTTATTTTTCCTGCTATAAAAATAAAAATTAATAAAAATAAAAATAAATGAATTATAATAAAAAAAATGTGAGGAATACTCGTGGACTGTAATAACATCTATAAATTCGTACTCACTCAGGAAGCTCGTCTCGTTTAAAACAAGTCCTCGGGCCAGTTACGTGAAAACTAAGGATATTCGTAATCATTATTAACATTAAGTACACTTGACTGACATGTCTGATACTTATACGCGATGAGTTTGATCCTACAGCTATATTTCCCAATGAGTTAAAAAATCACATATCGGATATTCATTTCTATGTGATTAAGTTGACAGATGTCACAACAGTAGATTCACATCACCCGTGCATATGTTGTCTAGGCCAGTCCCTTACGACGCTCCTGATTGGCTGTTGATATGCCATTCGCAGGGCTGGACACTGACAGCCTCTCTCGAGAGAGTTCACATAGGCAGGATGTATGTACCACCTCTCCTGGGGGATACGTCTTTCAACAGTAGCCCTCAGGATAGGTGAAACATACATCCTGTCTATGTGAACTCTCGAGAAAGACTGAGAGTTTCCAGCACTGTGATTGGCTTATCAACAGCCAATCAAGAACGTTCGTTAGGGACTGTCCAAGACACCAGATGCACGGGTGATGTGAATCTATTATAGTAGGAAGCCTGGCTGGAGCTAGCTTGTATTTACACGTGAATGTGTGTCAGAAAAAGTCCAAGAAAATGTAATTCACAAAAGTTGGGAAGAAAATAAAGGGAGAGGCCAAACCCCCATCTCTCCTCCATTCTTATATCCCCCATGAATTACTGATAACGTCACATTTACTAGATACGCTCCGAGACACCCATTGTGCCTCTCCGGAATTCGTTTGCAATACGGAGTTTTGTTCGCGTTCCTCCTTCCATAATTTATAAGATGCGAAAGTCCATTTTCCTTTTTTCTCTCTCTCGAAATTTATCTTCCCGTGGAAGTCTGCTCACTGATGGCAGATTCGTTTCTTTCTCTGCGTTCGTCCGTCCCTGCCACACACGGAGAGTAGACTGTCAAGATATCCCCAGATGAATTGCTCTTATTAACTGACCCAACAAAGGGAGAGTTGGGGGTTATTCTCAAGTCGTCAGTGATGAGAAAAATCATGACGCTAGACTTTTCTATTGACTTTTAAAGTACGAAGCATATTTTGCACGTCTGCTTTTTGAGATATAAATTCCAGCGTTTGATCTTCAGTATTACCTGGGCAGTTTTTTCACATTTACAAATAAATACCTTGGAGGAACATTCAAGAGATAGACAAAGATGAATCAAAATTTCCTCCCGCAGTATTTTTCCTCTTTCAGTGAAGTGCCAGTAATTTATTACCCTGGTGTCTCATAATAATAATAATAATAATAATAATAATAATAATAATAATTAATAATAATAATAATAACACCTCATTTTCATAATGATAATATCAAAGCCTTATTTATGAAGCGGAGTCTCCAAATGAGAATACGTTTGACTCTCTTTTGTGAAATAAAGTTTTATATAGGAATAACATTCATTCAAATACAACCAAGATTCAGCGCTGAAACGGAAATTGGCAGTAGAAAAGTTTAAAGGTGTACGAGGAAGGCTTCGCAGCTGCACTATGAATCAATTGTTAGACGGGGTGGAAAGAAATAACGGCATGTGATTTTACACAGATATCTTGATGTGAATAACAACAGTAAAAGAAAAAAAAAACAAGATCAGATCCTCTATAACTTTATTATTATAAAAGATGGCTATCATACCCCGTGTACCAATGTAGTGCTTCCAACTTTTTTTGGCATGCCCGACCTAATCACCTCTATAATCCTGATACCCGCTGTGGTTGTATATGATTCTTGTATATTCACGTGGAGGAAGCCTAAGAGGCCATTGCAAATTTTCTGAAAGAGATGCAGACACACGGCAACTGAACGTTTAAGACAGTTATTTTCACTGACCATACTTCTGATTGATTGATGGAATTCTCAATCATCAGATAGAGGAAATTCTAAATTCACGCATCTTGAAAGACGTGACGTGTTGGGCAAAATAATATATATATATATATATATATATATATATATACCCATCTATATTATTATATATATATATATATATATATATATATATATGTAATAAAAGGCCCATTAGAAGCTTTAAAGCTAAGGACTATATTTCGGTGGACTTAAACTTCCACTCTTATCAAGTAGTGAATGACAGAAGGAGTTACATTGGCAAAATATTTAAGTGGGTAATATGCCCTTAGGTGAGATGCCTGGGGTCACCGCTAAGCCGACGTTGGTTCTGTTAATTGTCTTAATCCGCTTCATCGTTGCCTTTGGAAGATATTGTCTATATGGTCAGGGTCCCAGGCTCCATTGAAAATATTGATCAAGGATATTGTTGTCTATATGGTCAGAGTCCCAGGCTCTATTGGAAAGGTTGATCAAGGATATTGTTATCTATAAGGTCAGAGTCCAGGCTCCATTGGAAAGGTTGATCATGGACATTGTCTATACGGTTCGGAGTCCAAGGCTCCACTGGAAAGGCTGATCCTATTATCTTGTTGTTTTTATCAGTGAATATTCTACCAGTGTTTTAATTGGCCATTTATACATATATATAAATAATTATACATAACCTTCCGACTCCACTCCAGGAATCCATTCAAAATCGACCGTCTTGGAAACCTGGAGAGACAATGAATCCCAACTCACATCTCGAGGTGCTTGGCGCCAACCGGCTGTTATTATGAATTTGCTCGCGAGTTACGGGGTCGTAAAGTAAATTTTGGGGGCAATTTCGGGATTTCGGATGCTGCAACTTTGATTATGATGCGCTTATTTCCTCCAGTAAAAGAATTATTATGGCGTCTCATTGTGTCGATTTACCGAGGTGAAGAATCACTACTTCCTCTTTCTTTTGAACGGTCTAGACAGACAGACTCAGACATTGACGTACTTTGCAGGAAACGGATTTTGTTTACATTAGACATTGATCCGAATGGATAATGGCTTCTTCTCAGACAACTGACAAGATGGGCAGATGTTTTAGACTTGTTTTCCAAGGGAATGCAATTAATGTGATTATTAAATGGGAGGTGGGAGAAATTCGTATTATAGGTAGGGGCCGATGAAAAATTTTTTAAATTTTGGTCCAAATACCCTAACGAACGAAGACCCAAATATAATATTATATATATATATTTCTATTAATATATATAATACTATAATATATAATATATATATATATATATAATATAATATATATATACAATTATATTAACGCTGGAGGGTTGGACTAGCTATGTATGTATGTACTATGTGTGTTCGCTATAGAAGTCTGCACTACTGGACGGAATTGAACCAAAGTCAGGCTATGTGTAGAATTTATAGTAAATTGTGTTTAGCCAGGTGCTATTTTGATCAGGATATCCGACCATGCTAACTTTTGTGTTTTTTGTTTTTTATTCGTAGAGATACGGCTTCAAAATGAATGAGAGGGCTGCAAATTGGTATGTTGATCATCCACCTTCCAATCGTCAAACATACCAAATTGCAGCCCTCTAGCCTCAGTAGTTTTTATTTGATTTAAGGTTAAATTTTTAGCAATGTTTTCATTTACTTGTTGTATTACTGAATTTAGGCTATGTTTCTGTTCAAATATTTTGCGTTTCCACTTATAATTGAGAATATATGAATGTGTTTAATGAGCAGTACTAAGTATGAGTGTTAATTACGAATTCTACTTCACGTCAAGTTAGAAATATAATGTTTAAAACAACATACGCGTGAGAGGGGAAAACAAAATTTTTACGCGCGTCCCAAGTAAGCAGGGGGTCGGATCACGCTTTGCTTTACACCTTCTACACATCTATCTTTGACAAGTACACAGCATAAGCGAGAAAGAGAGACAGATTAGATAGCTTTTCAGCTCTCTTTAATATTTCAATTGCCACTGCACGGCTTCCTTTACAGAGATCTCTTCCAGCTCCGAAGTACAGGAGATGATGACTTCTTGGAACAAGTCTTTTAACTTTCAATTTGTCTCCCGAGTACAGAGCCCTTTTTAAATGGCTTTTGGAAATTGCAGTCGTTATTTGTCAATATGCAAGTATTTTGAGTATATTTTGGGTGTTCTGTAACCTGTAGATTATTAATCAAGAATGGTGTAGCTTAAGATTACGTACTCTGAATTCCTCTCCTAACGAACAAGACACACACACATAGAGAGAGAGAAGAGAGAGAGAGAGAGAGA
>NC_087204.1:4751308-4758869 GCF_015104395.2 Macrobrachium nipponense
CCTCTCTTCTGAAGACCGAAGCAACTCCCGTGGAGCCCAAAATGACTCAGGAACCCAGACACGTCAACTGTGTCCGGGGATCAGCAAGCATTCCTGAAGACAGCAGAATCCAGAAACGTCACGCGTCTTTTTTTAAAATTAGCGATAAGTCAGAGAGAGAGTTGATTTATAACAAACAAAGATGTTTCTAAGTTTGCTTACAGTTGTGCTCTCACAGTGCTTTGAATTCATGGTTTTTCAAGTCCCCCGCGAGATTATGTGGGTTTTGTTTGCCATACTTGTTGTGCTATTCACTGAAGTATTTATACTTCGTGGATTTGGCATTAGTATGGTTCGGTTCTTTGTCGATTTCTCGGCCTTGGACAACGTTGGCTGTCTTGAGGAGGCTGGAAATCTAGAGAACCAAGTTGCTCATTCTGAAATTGACAAACTCGATATTTCGGATAACGCAGACGATGATTCGGATAATGAAGAAGACAGTCAGTCAGGCTGTGAAGATGACGACAGTCCGGACAGTGAAGAAGTCTCACCGCATTTGGAAACTAGTCGGAAGTTCGAGGAAGTAATCATGAAGAATGAAAATGCCTTTTTAAGGTTTGAAAAAGAGAGGTTAGAGAAAGACCAACTCATAAATGAATTAGCACGGAAGGTAAAGGCCCTGACTCAAGGAAGAATGAAGATGGAAGAGCACATCAGAGACCTCGAACTGTTGAACAAAGAAAAGGACACACAAATCTATTCAATGTCCGAAGAAATGCAAATATTGAAAAGCAAAATTATAGAAAAGGCGAAGGTAACCGAAGTGCAAATGAAAGAGAGAGAAGAGAAGGACCATAAGCTGATCATTTTGGAAAACACTGTCGTAGTTCTCGAGATGGAGAAGGAGACGTTGCATCGAGATCTACAGCAAGGAGAAGACAGCAGGACAGAAATGCAAGTCATGATAACCGAGCTAAATGAGGACTTGCAAAGCCTTCGCAAAGAGAACAGAAGGAAAGAGAAGACCATTGAAAGTCTGAATAAGGAAAGCGAGCAGAAGACCTCCAAGATCAGCGACTTGGAGGACGAGTTACGAGTCCTTGTCGCTGAGAAACAGATGGCCCAAGAAAATGTGAAACAGCTCCGCAAATGTAAAGCTGAACTAGAAAAGCTGAAAGAGGAGAACTTGCAAAAAGATAGGGAGCTCCTCCGACTGGAAAATGAGTGCACCCTCAAACAAATTGGAAGTTATCCGTTTGCAGAAAGCATCTCAAACTGGTTGTAGCAGAAAAAACAGGCAAGGCAAATGGAAAGTTGAATGAAATAAGAAAGAAAGTTCAACTTGAATTTGAATTGGCTGAAGCGAAGGAGGAATTAGAGACGATGGAGTTTGAAAAGATGGAGGCAATCTTGGAACTCGAAAGCCTCCAGGAGGAGGACCTTGGCCAAAGGACACGAAGATCAAAGGCTTGGAAACTAAAGTCAAAATACTTACAGGAGAAGAGGAGCGTCAAGGAATGAAGGCTCCTATGTCTGAGAGGAAAGCTGAAGAGAAAAAGGCTTCGGATAAAGCTCGATGTCTGAGGATGCCACAGATCAACTGCGAAGCTCTCTCCCGACAAATAGACAGCCTCGATGAAAAACTTCGCCAAATCAAGGGATCTGTAGCCGACCTCCGAAAACTGGAGCAAGAAGCGAAGATGTTCCGAGAGCTCTACAAGGGAAACGCCGTCTCGTAAAGGGTGCACACAAAGGAATCTCTGCATTTTGAGGAGAACTGGTGGTTTGCTTGCAGAAGAAACAAGCCAGATAACTCTGCTGGTTGGGACAGGAACAGGCTGACTTTTGCGAGGAAATCACTCCTGGATGTAGTGTGGAAGCAGCTCTGAGCGATGAACAGATTACAGCGGCTAGTGGGACTGGCAACAAGTGCCCGAAGAGTGGGATTGTTGTGCATCCTTCTCCAAGATTGGACGTGGTGCACCCCCTCTCTCTCCTGCCACATGATACCCTCGGGAATGGGTATCAATGCCAAATCACATAGCGTGGAAGGCAACCTCTGGCGCGGCGTAACAACCCGTAAGTTTCATGCCTACTACATATGTGAATTGGGTTATGCATGCATTTTAAAATCCCATTTTCTTGCATATACTGCAGTGGCAACCTCTGGCGTGGCGTAAAACCCCGTAGTTCAATGCCTTTTTAAATATGCAAAATATGGGTTATGCAATGTATAATGGATCAAATACTTGCATATACTACCGTGGCAACCTCTGGCGCGGCGTAAAAACCCGTAAGTTTAATGCCTCCTATATATGCAAAATGTTTGATCCCAGTGTGGCAAGGGCACTAAGACATCGAAGGGTACCATCCAGGAGTCGCTGGATTTCGATGTCGTCCGCTCTGGAGATTAGAAGCTTCCTATCTACAGCGAAGGAGTGATTGGACTTCAAAAGGAACCCGTAAGTTTCATGCCTATTACATATGTGAATTGGGTTATGCATTGCATTTTATATCCCATTTCTTGCATATACTGCAGTGGCAACCTCTGGCGCGGCGTAAAACCCCGCCGTAAGTTCAATGCCTTTTAAATATGCAAAATAGGGTTATGCAATGCATAATGGATCAAATACTGCATATACTACCGTGGCAACCTCTGGCGCGGCGTAAAAAGACCCGTAAGTAAGTAATGCCTTCTATATATGCAAAAATGTTTGATCCCAGTGTGGCAAGGGCACTAAGACATCGAAGGGTACCATCAGGAGTCGCTGTATTTCGACGTCGTCCATCTCATGGAGATTAGAAGCTTCCTGTCTACAACGAAGGAGTGATTGACTGCAAAAGGAACCAGACTTTCCCAACAGTAAGCAGAGAAATGGCTTGATTTTGGACTTTGTAAAGGAACCACCAGTTTTCTATCAAAAACAGAGGAATGACCTGGAGGCGTTACAAGATGCAGGGTCATTAAACTGAGGATTTCATCTATCTTGGCTAGCTAAGAGAGCTGAGAAAGGGGAAGGGCCCACCCCTGGCAAATATAAAACCCCTTTCAATGACGCTCTCTTAGTAATGATGCCCCAGGGGTGAGATCGCATACGATCGATAAAGGCCATATATATATATATATATATATATATATATATATATATATATATATATATATATATATATATAGATATATATATACTATATATATATTATATATATATATATATATATATATATATATATATATATATATATATATATATACTATATATATATATATATATATATATATATATATATATATATATATATATATATATATATATATATATATATATATATATATATATATATATATATATATATATAATATATATTGCGACGCGGGAAAGTTTGGGCATCTTCTCTGCGCGACTGTTAACAATATGTCCGCTGCGCGAATGAAAAACAGCTGTTTTTGTGGTAAAGAAAAGTTTGGTAATTGAATTTCGGGCCACTCGATATAAGACATAAGCGTATACTCTTGTCTCATAAAAAAAAAAAAAAAAAAAAAAATTTACGAGTGAACAAGTTCCCTTTTGTGGGCACTAAGGGTGATTTTGGAACGCTTTCCCTACTCCTCTCTCCCTTCATGACGAGCAAGAAAAAGGAACCATCGGCTCGGTTTTCCCGCGCCCCCTGGTCAAGTGCGTGGGAGGAAGCTCGGCTTTGTGATTTGAAAACCTAGAAGCAGACGGATGTGCATGGCCTTGAGGAAATTAAGCGATTTAGGAGGTAAGCATTGCAGTTGTACTGAGATTCTATAAACTAAGAGCTAAGAGAGGGTTGTTGCTGATTAATAACAGTTGATAGCTAAATAGAGAAGTGAATATGATGGAAATATAGGCTCGTTTAACGAGTGTCGTTAGGGGTCATGTGCACAAATTACGATGCCGTTCCCCTTCAGGAATGTATGGCAAGTGGACCACGAGAGGATTAAGACGGACGGTCCTTACGGTGGCAAAGCAAACGATTTGGTAAGTAAAAGAGTATTATTTTGTTAAGAGATCGCCTCATGACATTTTTTGGTTCCTCGAAGTGCATGGTAATGCCTAGGTATATTTCTTAAAGATTCTATGTGCAATTATTGTTATTTTAACCATTGTGATCACTGAGAAATTGATTCTAATGTGAGTTAAGGGATTTACCCGTCCTAGTGGTAAGGAGTTATCATTTAACTAAAATGGCAAAATTGTCACCACTGTGAATATTTATGTTTGTTCATTTTTTCAGTGACCGATTGTAATAAAGGAAACTATAAGACAGTCGCGTATCACTCAAACCCACGTTGGGCCGCCCACAGTCACAAATCGGCTACCACCCCTCTGGCGAATCTGTGCGGAGAAGACGAGGAATGAGGCTGGTTTCAAAGGATGTCCGCTACCACGCTGCGCCCAAAGAAGACCAGGAGTGCAAGAAAAGCTAAGTCTACACAAATAAGAAGCCATTGTTGGATCCATTTCTTTAAGGCATTGTTAGGCGTATTTAGTGGTAGTGCCGCGTCACCAATGCAATTATTTGTCAGGGGGCCATGGTGGTCCGCAACGAATGCTAAGAGTCGTGTTTAACGTTGTGTACCGTGCGAAAGTTTGGGCGCGATGTTAAAGGTGTCACATGAGTCAAGTTTATCAGGCATATGGTGGTTCTGCAACGAAGGGATTAAAATGTTCATGAGCGAATCTTAACGAATTTGGCGTACGTCATTAATATTAACAGTTATGGAGGAGGGGAGACCTTAAGTTTAAGATTCTGATGGCCGCTCAAATTTATTCTACTGGCGTCGTAAGAGGGACTGGTTAAGTAGAGCAACTAATGTTGTTTTGGATAATATTCAAGTTGGGTAAATATTTGTTTGGAGAATTATCAGGGTGGGTAAATAATTTTGGTTTGGAGAATTATTCAGCAGATAATCTTGCACATTGGTAACCATGCGTAAATACATTTGGGTCATTTAATGTGGGAATTGTTGATTGCTGGGCAGTGGTTTGTGTGTGTAGGGTGTATTTAACTAGGGTTCTTACAATCTTACCTTTTGTAAAAAAAATATATATATATATATTTAGCTATAGGTTGTGATGGTGCCCGGATTTGTGCCATTTCTTCAGGGAGGGGCGTAATTTTGTGGGGCATGCAAACTACATCTGGGTGAGTTTCCAGGGCAAGGGCTGATTGGCAAATTTGAGGGGCTCAAGATCGTGTTCGTGGGTTGGTAACGAAATTTGGTAGGATCGTGGTGTCCTAGCTAGGGACCCTGATGAACCACGGTACAGGGTTAATAGCAATTAGAGGGGCAGGCGTGCTCGAGTCGGGAGAGCAGTGCAACATGTTTAAGCCTCATGGTGTATTAATTCAGGTTCGTAGGATGATTTCCCACAGTCTGTTGCCGCTTGCAGTAAGGCATAAGTAAATAAGGCTGGGACACGAGACATTGTTGCATTCAGGGTTGCTCCCTAGACTTGAAGGATCTTTGTGACGTCGCAACTGAGTAAGGTACTGGTAGTTGTCTTCACGGAGTGGTGCGGGTTTTGGCAACTCATTGGTTAGGTCAGCTACAGTTCGACTAGGGAATTTCGTTAGTTCATAGGGAGTGGCCAGAGCTGAATCCAGGAAAATGGAGACCCTTAAAGTTGTGCAATTGAGGGAGGGTTTGAGAGCTAGAAGCCTCCCAATGGCGGGGAACAAATCTGCATTGTATCAGCGTCTGAGCGAGTCACTAGAAAAGGAGGGCAGGAGTGTTCAGGAATTTTTGAAGGAACTCGAGGTCAGGCAGAACAGTGAGATCAATCAGGACCAAGAGGCAGGAGAGGACATTGGGCCAATCCCAGAGGAGGAGGAACATTTAATGCGGGATAGCGCATCAGTTATGGGTAGGCAATCTGTTGCTTCAGGGGGCTCTAAACAGTCAAGCGTGAGGTTCTACTGGGAGTAGGCGTGTGTTGGCAGCTGCTTCTAGAGCCAGGTTGGAAGCAAAATTACAGAAGTTGGAAGAGCTGCAAGCCATAGAGCGAGAGGAAGAAGCCTTAAGACAGAGGAGGGAGAAGCTTAGGTTGGAGGCAGAGATAGAGGTGGTGGCAGAGGAGAAGGTTTTACAACAATTTGACGAAAATAATAGAGAAATAGCTCCCGTCACTAGGATAAGGGAACACTAGACCCTGACATGGACAGAGTGAACAACCCATGGGCTAGGTGCAGTAGTGCCTGAAGTTAGCTCAGGTGGGAATAACCAAGGGGACTTAAGTAATAAGGAAATCTTGCAGACATTAATCTCTTGCAGCCTCAAAGGCTTGATGCCCAAGCAGGATATGGCTAAGTTTGATGGAGAATATGCAAAGTACTTTAGGTTCATCCGCTCATTCGACGACATATTTAGCAGCCAGCTGACAAATGATAAGGAAAGGCTGAGGTATCGGATTTATATACAACAGGTAGGCCAAATGAGATAGTGGCAGCTTGCCTCCACTTAGATGCTTCAGAGGGCTATAGGCAGGCAAGAAAATTGCTGGAGGAGCGATACGGCAACCTTGAGCAAATAGCCACCGCATACGTGGATAAGGTAATCAAATGGAAGGACATGGGGGAGAATAATGACAGAGGACTTTGATGAGTATGCGGTGATGCTAAAAACCTGCAGAAATGCAATTTTGTGGGCGTCCCTTATGGTGTCGCCAAATTGCAGAACCCAAAAACAATGGGAGGTTGATCCTGAGCAAATTCCCATCTAGTGTGCGGGACCGATGGTGTAGAGTTGCCGACAAGATAATTAGTGAGAAGAAGCAGACCATACAGTTTGATAATTTAGTTAGTTTCATTGAAGGGGAGGCTAGGGTCTTAAAAAATCCCTTGTTGGAGGCACCTGTTCGAGAGTGGTAAAAACAAAAGGGGGCCACCCCTGGGTTAGCAGAGGGTTCAGCACCAAGCAAATCACAGGGTTTAACGAGTGCAAGGAAGGTTTCATGTAACAAAATTGGGGAGGCTCCACTTTCATGTTGGCACTGTAAAGGACCACATATAATAGATGAATGCGACCAAATAGCTAAAATGGGACATGAGGACAAACTAAACACCATTAAGGAATTGAGGCTTTGTTTTAGTTGTTTGAGAAATGGTCATATGTCCCAGTATTGCAGGTACAGGAAAAGGTGCAAGGTGCTGTGTAACAAAAACCATCCAACTCTGTTGCACCGACACCAGGAAGCAGAAGTGGTGGAACCAGAGAGCGCAAATAGGGCCTTAGTGGTTCAGGGGGAAGGTACGCATGACAAAATTGCTATGTTCAGAGCAGTTAAGGGGGGTAGTGCTGGCACAGGGATGTCAGTTGTGCCCATAAGGGTTAGGTCAAGGGAAGGAAGGGAGGTTGTGACGAGGGCCTTTTTGGACAATGGGAGTTCTACATGCTTTGTTCGAGGCATTAATGAAGACATTAGGTTGCACTGAGATGCAAGACGTAAAGGTGAATGTTGAAACCATCAATGGAAAACAGGGGAAATGCATGTAGCCTAGTCTCAGGATTGTCAGTATTAGACTATGAGGGTAAGAATTGCATTACACTCCCCCA
>NC_087204.1:4764369-4771869 GCF_015104395.2 Macrobrachium nipponense
TCGACAGAAAGTTCCTATTCCAAAATTCATGTGTTGGACATTATAACTTGCAACTATTGCACGTTCTAACTATAATAAACTTTCGTTAGGGAAGAAACTGTACTGGCCTCGAGTGTTTAGATTGATGAGATATATTTTATTTTTACTCAATTCTACACGAAACTTTCTAAGACCTAAGCCTAAAGCAATAAATGTAATCATAAGAACTTCGCTCTTGAACAGATTTTCACTTCCTGGTCACGTCTCCTTAGGTACCAAGTGGAGAGTTAAGGGACTTTTACAGCTCGTAGTATACAGGTATACAGGAAGGAAAAAAGCGCTGCATGTCTCCTTGATGGTCTCTTGAGGATGAGAGAGAGAGAGAGAGAGAGAGAGAGAGAGAGAGAGAGAGAGAGAGAGTAGGAGGAGGATCAAGGTACGAATTTTTACAAATTAGGTATTTTCTTACCGCTGAAATCGTCTATATTCTTTACAGAAGTCAAGCCTAGATTTTAGTGTAATATTCTACCATCAGCTCGAAACCAAATGTTTTATATACACACACACACACATATATATAATATATATATATATATATATATATATATATATATATATATATATATATATATATATATATTGAAATGTGACACGCCTCAATGGTATAAATACCCACTGAGGATCTCCTGATAGCGTTCAGCGCTGATCCAGCATTATTCCCTCGATAAAGTAACGTTATACAGTTCTTCCAAACAAATCTAAAAGCAAATGATAACATGCATAAATAAATGAGGGTTAACCATTGCGGGCACAAAAGAGCATCGTCCCTATTTGAATGCAAAAGGGCTTTTTGGATAGCCTTGCAAACAGTGAGGCTTTTGAATTTCAATGGGCCAAACTGAACTGTCACGGGAAATGGAATACTCGAAATTTCTGTGTATTGTCGGTGTATATGAATACCCAAGTGTTGGACAGGTCTGGAGTGGAGTATAGAGTGCATACCAAAGCAGTTGCATCATGAATTAATTGTTAGGAGAGGATAGATAGCAAGATGGAAGAGAGAGAATATACATGGAGGTAAGGGGATTGCACCTAGGGGCCAAAGGGACGCTGCAAAGAACCTTTAGTAATGTCTACAGTGCACCCAGTCAGGTGCACTGGCGGCTCTGATCTTCGGTACATTAGTAAGAAACAGTACATTTTCATGCGATTCCTAACATACTAACATACCCGAAATCAAGACGACCATGTGGCATCAGTTTACTGATTTTGGCAACGGTTAATGTGACACGAAAAAGCTACCATTCACTTGTTGTAAGTGTTTTTTTTCCCTGTTAGGTTACCATGCATGTTCATAGCAGGTAATTACGATTTTGCAATAGCATTACTAATTCACGACCTTCCAATCATGCAACATACCTGATAGAAGAATTATAGAGAAAGTTCTCCTTATAAGAAGACCTTGTTTATCCTTTCTTACTTCCGGTATACTAAATAAAGGATTCTAAACTCAAGGGGAAAGCTTATGACGTATTCTAAATCTATATTTCGTTAATTTACTTGCTTGCAAAGAGCCCGACCAAGAGTTAGAATAAATCAAAAAGGGTTACTTGTATTAAGGACGATCTTTGGTCCATCACAACGTTAGAATTGGGCATGATTATCGTATTCCTAAAATAATATATCTCGTTTTTATCTTATCCCGTCTCTCTCTCTCTCTCTCTCTCTCTCTCTCTCTCTCTCTCTCTCATCTCTCTCACGTGTTTTCAAGTTGGATCTTTTGTTTCCTGAAGGTTAACGACCTTCTCCGTACTTCTCCATTTTCCAGGGCTCTTTTCCCGTCCATTAGAGGTAGCACTCGCAGAGGGGAAAAACCTCCAAGATTTAAATGACCCTTAATTTAAGAAGAAGAAGAAGAGGAAGACGCCAAGAAGAAGAAATCATTTCTTTACTTGCTTCTCAAGTAATGGAAAAGGGCCAAGGACACGGTATATGTTTAAAGTTCTGAATGAGACTTACTCGAAAAAAAGGTTAAAATATAATGAACTTTTTGAAAGAGATTGGTCCCCGTTAAAATTTAAAAGGAATTATTGTTCTGAGATAAAAGTTAATTATGTCTCTTAAACTCTCTTACACGAATGAGTGAAGGGCAAAAAGAATTGTTGAAAATTTTATTTTATTTTATGAATTACCTATTTCCCACTCCGTCCTCCCAAATCCCTCTCTCTTGCAGCGTTTTTAATCTTAAGAAACAAAAACAGGCAGATAATTAATACCCGAATATTGGTATTATTCAGCCATGTAAATCATATTTCAAGAACATAACGGTATAAACGCTAATCATTCAAAAAGACGCAATAAATTCTATACATTCGTACTTTCCCTGAGATTTTTAACACATTCGTTTCCAATATGACGCGATATTAAAAGCAAACGCATCGTAGGACGATGAGAAGTAAACTTTAAACCATAAAACTCGAAAACCAGTGACGGTAATTTTCTGATTTTTGGCAAGTGGTACAATGAGTTAGGGTTTCTGCGAAAACTTATTGGGGACATTTTTTATTACCGAACATTAAAAAATAGTATTCAGTCTTCGATGTATCTATTCCCCTTTACTTACAAAGTCATTCCTTTACTTGCTCAGAAACCTAGCAAAGGTGGGTGCGAAGCGGGAATGCCCCACGAATCTGGTGGTTATGATATGAAAGTTGCCTCAATTATTCCTTGCTATATCGGCGTGGAGATTTTTCTTTTTTATAGAAATTCAAGATTTTCGGCGAGAAATAAAATTAGAGATGTTACTAGATCCCTAACATAATTATATCGATAAAAATTGGAGCTCTTGTTTATAATAAAACTGTAGTAGATATATATATATATAATATATATATATATATATATATATATATATATATATATAGATGACTGGTAAAAATGTTCTGTAACAAAGAATTCCATCTAATAAAAGGAGCAAATAAAAAAAACACCAGAATGTAGAGAGAAAAGTACTTTTCTCTCTACATTTTGGTGTTTTTATGGGCTCCTTTTATTAGATATATATATATATATATATATATATATATATATATATATATATATATATATATATATATATATATAGTATATATATATCTATATGAATGACTGGTAAAAATGTCTGTAACAGAAATTCCATCTAATAAAAGGAGCCCATAAAAACACTAAAATGTAGAGAGAAAAGTACTATATTTCAGAGACTGCTGTCTCTCTCTTCAGGTATATGAATGAGAAAAGTTTACAGAAAAAGGTTGGTATTTATACCAAGAGATCCGTGCCACAAGTAAGCTAATTTAGGTCACCCCCGCTGATAATCTTCCTTTAATCTTGTTAAGCGTTGGTTGAATGAACACTTCGTCGACGACTCTGAGATCCACGCCCCTTTTTGTGATTCACGTGACATATTCCAGTTTATTCTATGGTTATGTTCATTTATATGGTTGAAACTAGCCGATTTCTGTTGTCCATACCTAACTGACCGTTTGTGTTGTATTAATCTCTGGGGAAGTGATTTACCTGTAAATCCGATGTAAGATTGGTCACAGTCCTGGCATGGGTATCTCATATACCCCAGAGTCTTTGGGAGATGTCTTTTGTTGGACGTTAATCAGGGATTTGGCTAGGTATTTGGGTAGGTAAATACAAAAGGGCTGGATTTCTCAAGGGTGTGGGTTTACTCTCTTAATCGTCTCCAGGTGAGGAATTTTTATTTTATTGTTGGGTGTGTCTCTGGTCTTGTCTTTAGGGGGTCGGTAGAAAATTACGTTTGCTTTTTTAATTGCTTTCTCAATTATATGGTCAGGATACTTTAAAGATGAAAGTTGCTTGCGAATTAGTTCAAATTCTTTTTCCAGGAAATCTGGGGAACAAATTCGTAAGGCTCTTAAGAATAGGTTGCTAGCTACACCTATCTTGATAGTAATGTCGTGATAGCTAAAGTAGTGAAATATATGAAAGTGAGAACGTTGGTTTTCTGTATATGGTAAAATTGTATTCTGTCGTGTCTCTGATTATTAAAACATCAAGAAAAGGAATTTTGTGTCTGTTTCCCATTCAACTTTAAATTGATGCTGGGCACTAATGCGTTTAATTTTTAGAGAAATTCATTAAAATTACCCCACCTATTATCCCAACCAAAATGTTAGAATATCATCCACGTATCTCAGCCACAGCATGTTTTTGGGTTTTATTGCATTTATTTCTGTAGTTTCAAAGTATTCCATGTACAGATTGGCTAAACAGGACTTAAAGGACTACCCATACTACACCATATACAAGCAAGCAAAAATTCGGTGTAGTATGGGTAGTCCCTTTAAGTCCTGTTTTAGCCAATCTGTACATGGAATACTTTGAAATATAGTACTCTCTACATTTTGGTGTTTTTATTTTTCTGGGCTCCTTTTCATTAGATATATATATGGGCTATATATATATATATATATATATATATATATATATATATATATATATATATAACATATAGATATATTATAACGAAGAATTTAAAAATTTCTAGAAAAACAAGTTCCAACAAATTTCCTGATTGGGATGAGTGTAGCTTCAGTGAGCGTTTCTCTCTCTCTCTCTCTCTCTCTCTCTCTCTCTCTCTCTCTCTCCTCTCTCTCTCTCTCTCTCTCTTCTACTTAGTTTTCTTAAAGACATTTCTCCCATATCTCCTTATTATTATTCCCATATTAAATGAAGGAGAAAACACGCAAACCATCATAGTGATAAATGCGCAGGGTTTAGTTTGTTACGAGTAACTCAAAAGAAAAATAGAGTACTTAAGAACTAACCCAAATTGAAAAGAAAATAGATATAATGAATATAAGTGGAAACCTGGTATTCCCAAGAGACTGGGAATGATGATCAAATAAAAGGGTTTCTAAACTTATAGATCAGATAGAAAAAAAAAGGAATCAGGGGGAAACGCAATATATGAAAAGACAAAAAACAAGGAAAAATATATGAGAAATATAGTAACTCAGAATGTGAACTAATAGCAGTTGAATTTGAATCTGAAAAAAAAATTAATGAACATAGTAATATATAGACCCCCTAATACTAAAGAGTTTGACATAATAATAGAAAAATTGGATGATATAGTAGAAATCAAAAGAACTGGACTATTCTCCTATCTGGAGACTTTAACTTTCCTTTCGTAGACTGGAAAAGAACGAATAGGAGATTGTGGTTGTATTTATACATATAAAAAAAGAGAGTAATAGTAGTGCAGAAGATAAGAGGCAATTCGAAAAGCTATTAGATATGCTACTGAAATACAACATTCAACAAATAAATCACCTGCCAACAAGAAAGAAAATACTTTAGACCTACTAACTATTTCAAGGCCCATGACACCCTCCTTTTTTGTTTTTTTTTAATATAACTAATGAACTAGGCTTCTGATTAATGTGAAACCGAAACCACCAGAGTTTGAGACACCGACCTAATTAAGAAAAATGGATTCATACATCTACTCCGCATTATTCTCTTACTTTATATCGAGAAATGTCATCTCAATTTTGTGGCATGGTGAGAACGGAAATTAAGACCTGGCAACTACGCAGAATGACGTGTGGTCGACCATGACGTGGGGCCCCGTGACGTTTACACCTGCCACGCCCCCTTTCTGTATGGTTATCAAATAATATTTAAGTTGTAGTGAATTATACTGCTCTTTGATGGAATCTAAGGATACTGATTAGTTATTATGTTTGAATGAACTCATTTTTAGCCTCACTTGTGTTTATTTATCTAATTAATGGGTAATTCTTACGAAAAAGACAGGCATTGACAAGGGCTCCTGCTGACACCTTGCCTACTGCCTACTATTGACATTTTATATCATGTCTAGAATGCTTCACCATTGTCCACAAGGTTGTCGTAATGCTTTTGTGTTGCGCTTTTAACATACTACAAGAGGGAACAAGACAACAATAAACTGAAGATTGGATTGAATAGGTTGGTATCATGTTGTCATGTTTAACAATGGCGTACTATCACGGACATGTATAGTTGAATATTTATCATTTTCATGATTCTCTCTCTCTCTCTCTCATCTCTCTCTCTCTCTCTCTCTCAGATCTCCTCTCTCTCTCTCTCTCTCTCTCTCTCTCTCTATATATATATATATATATATATATATATATATATATATATTATATATACTATATATATATTCTACTTCAGTCTTGTAACTTTATTCATTAAAATGTTAGCTGCTATACTACTATCTATGGACAATACACTTATTGTTAATAAAGTATTACTAACCTTTCACCTCCATCCAATCCCCAGCCATATTAAATATTTATAATGATCATATGTGCGCACCCTCAACAATCATATTCACCAATAATCAATTCACATATAGCACGATTAAACTCTTTATCTAAAATTACTTTCGCCACGTTATTGAAATCAGGGAATAATAAATAATATAACCAATTTAAACTTTGCTAGACCTACTATTTTTTAATTCAATAACTTCAACCCGCTAAATGACTGCATACCTGTATTGAAAAATAAAAACGCCTTATCTCTATCAAAGGTATATTATATATTTAAATTTCTTGTACTGATATAATGATAACCATACAGAAACGGGGGGGGCGTGGCAGGTGTAAACGTCACGGGGCCCCACGTCATGGTCGACACACGTCATTCTTGCTGCGCCTAGTAGCCAGGTCTTAATTTCCGTTCTCACCATGCTCACAAAATTGATATGGACTTTCTCGATACAAAGTAAGACAATAATGAGGAGTAGATGCTTGAATCCATTTTCTAAATTAGGTCGGTGTCTCAAAACTCTGGTGGTTTCGGTTTCACATTAATCAGAAGCCTAGTTCATTAGTTTATATTAAAAAAGGAGGGTGTTATGGGCCTTGAAATAGTTAGTAGTATTTGTGAATGAGGTGAATTATGTTAAAGAAATAATAGTTTATAATGCGAGTATTTCAGACCATAATGTCATAGCATTAACAGTCCATTCCAAAGCAAGTGAAAACAGAGATAAGCAAGAAATGAAAAAGTGGAAGGATATGAAAATACAACTTCTACAGTAAAAATATAATATGGTCAGAAATAAATGAAGAATTAAACAAAGATTGGGATAACATTTTCGTAAGTGATGACATAAGGAGTAAATACGGAGATACCATATAAAATATTAAGAGAAAATAGTGGCAAAAAATATATACCGAGAAGAAAAGTAAACATCATCATGCATACCAAGGATCTTGTTCCAGAAAATCAGAAATTGGAAAAAAGGTCTTGCAAAAGAAAAAAAATGCATGGAAAGTTATAGAACTAAAAAGTAAGATAGAAAAAGCAGAACAAAAAGATTATACAATCAAAAGAAAATGAAAAACAGGTTCTTGGAAGAAAAAACCCTAGTAAATATCAAGCAAAACCCCAAAATATTATACTCGTACGTGAAAAGATGAATAAAAGAAGAATAGAGTAGGCCCTCTAAGAATT
>NC_087204.1:4776869-4781869 GCF_015104395.2 Macrobrachium nipponense
GAGACCGACCTTAAATGTCAAAAGATCTTTCCGTGGGATTAAATAAGGATGTGTATTTACATTTGATTTAGCTAATAGACGTTCTCCAGGAGAGATGGTGATGGTAGAAGTTGAGATTAAACAGCCATTAGCTACCGAAGAAGCCTTCACGTGACCAAAATGTATAGGATGTGATTCTGGGATATACTTCGACGTATAGCCGGAGGACGGGTTGAGAGCTGGCATAATTATCAAGTATAATGACGAAGTTTGGGTAAGGGGATAGGTTAACGTTAATGGAAATGAAATTAAAAATGTTACTGTTCAATTTCAAATAAATCTTTTTGACATACAGTGCTCTAAGGTTGATACCTATACTGATGGGTTATAAATTTGTAAAAATGTTCGTACTCAAAACATGCCAGATTATTTTAATATAGTAATGTTGACTATGCAGATTCAAATAGAATGAGAATTAATTGGAATACACGTGACCAGATGGAAGAAGTACGAACACTACCTTAAAAAAATAAAACCGAGCCAAGTCTAATTTTAAAACAGAATTAAATCTATACCTGTGATAAAAGAAGGACAAATGCAAATAAAGGGCTTTCTTTCACATTAAGCAGTTTACAGTCATTTACAGGCAACAGGAACAAATCAAGGCAATATTTCTTCAGTATGGCATCTACTTATGTGATCACACCATTCAATACCTTAACGTTGCATTTAACTTGATTTTCTGTCATTTAGATTTTTTTCTTCCCATCATGGAGAAATGATCTGTATATCAAAATAAACATCTATATACAAAACAAGGCGTGATTTGACCTAAAGCTTATCGGGACGCATAAATCACAAACATTATATAACTAACTTAACGTGAAGTGGTCTATGTAATTAATACTCATAATTAGGACTACTCATACTAACAACAATGATCAAATAAAAAGGATGCGAATTAAACGCGTTCATATATTCTCAGTTATAGGTGGAAACACGAAATAACTGAATAGATATATTGTCTCTAAATTCAGTGCATCAAATAAATTAAAAAGTGATAAAATCTACGGACAGGTTAGCCCGTTGTTTCACCAACAAAAATGAAAAAGTTACAATATATTTTATCAGAAATAATTTTTCTGTACTGTTCAATAAGCACATTATTAATCTTTACATTGTTTTCATTCTATTAAATAAATCATAAAATGTCTACTCTAAAATTCCTGTATCGTTAACTCAACGAGAAACACCTTTTTCAGCCTTTACCTTTTTACATTTCATATCACAACCCCCCCCACCCACAAAAAAACCAAGTAGTTTGTAGGCTTACTCCCCAAAGTAAGCGGAAAAGGAAAATGAGCTGAGGACGTAGCTGAGAAATGAACAGGAATCAGTGAGGAGATGCTCCTCCTTTTTAAGCAGTTCCTCATCAACTCTTCAAGTCTCCTTGGCGTTTCCAAATCTCGTCATTTTATGGAAAAAGGCAACGTGCCTTTTAGTGGAAAATGAGATTACCCTCCCCCTTGGAGAGGGAGCTCTCTTATCGAATTCAGACCCGCGCTATGTAGTCATCCACTTAAGGGAACAACTAATCTCCAAAGCTTCCCAAGTTCTTTGGGTTGGTACGATGGGGTATTACTCATCTCGATGATGGACAGGAAATGGCGATCTTTTGGTCATAAGATAAGATACTAAATTCCGAGCGAGGTTAATATGATACTCGGGGCGTTGTATTGGTAAGGGAATTAGTTACCTCAAGTTCTTTTATTAATGGGGCTGGTTATTGAGTATTTACTCTTTGAAGTAATAAAAACAAAAAACAAACAAAACCTATTGCTATAGACGAAAATTCATGCAGTCAACGTTGAATCTTTGTGTTTATCATTAGTTTATTTAACTCTATTCCTCTCCTCGATGATACTTTGAGTAATAAAACACCCTGTAACAATGTGTCTCCGAAGCCAAAACTCCCGATAGTATTGCACTAGATTCTTATACCGCGGAATTACTCAGAATTCTTGGCAATAAGGAATTGGAACCGAACTGTTGCTTGAAAGTGTCTAAATATCTCAAGATAAAATTTGGAATTTCGCCGCCTATTCTGCAAAATAAATAAATAAATAAATAATATATAAATAAATAAATAAATATATAAATAAAAATAATAATAAAAAATAAATAGATATACTCAAAATCCTTTACAATACGGTATTAGAACTGAAGTACTGCTTGAGGTTGTTAAATATCTCGAGATAAAATTTGGAATTTGCGCCATACGCAAATAAAAAAAAAAAAAAAAAAACAGTAAGTAAAAAGAATGACAAAAATCTAATACATTTAAAAGATCGATTAACGTATACTAATGTATATACGTCCGTTGTGTGTGTGTGTGTGAGAGAGAGAGAGAGAGAGATGAGAGAGAGAGAGAGCGAGAGAGAGAGGGAGGGAGAGAGAGAGCACAGTAGCACCTCCTGTAAATGATAAGCACACGAATACCATCGCCTTGATCAACGTAATTTTACTGTTAACTTAAAAGTAATATCTAAACATTGAATTATAATCTGCGTCATATCACTTGGGAATCCATTCAACTTTGCTGATTGATAAATATATCCAAGTCTTTGCTTAACGTTCTGTTTTTCTTTGTATTCTGACGTTTCTTTATTCGTTAATCTATCATGCCATCTCCCTCTCTTCTTTCACCCCTCCCCCCTCCCCTCTCTCTCCTCATTCTTTCTTCCGTGCCCTATCTGCCATGTCAAAGCTCCTTGATACTCTTAATGGAGACCCTTCTCCAGTCTTCCCTCGATGTTTACTGTTTTACGTTTATATTTGCTGCCTCTAAACTCTCTTTTGCTTCCCTTTCAGTATTCCGTCACAGTTTTACCTGCTTTAATGCAGTTGGTGGTTGCAAATTTAATACAGCCTTGGTTAAATACCAAAGGTCTAGAGCGGGTGACTATTTCGTCCTTTGTTTCGTACTATTTGTAATTCATTTACAGTACAGACACACACACATTATATATATATATATATATATATATATATATATATATATATATATATATATATATAATATATAAATATATGTATGTATATAGATATATATATATATATATATATATATATATATATATATATATATATATATATATTATATATATATATATATATATATATATATATATATATATATATACATATATATATATATATAATATATATATATATATATATAGTGTATGTACGAACAGCATTAATCTTTTAAAAATTATATAAAAAAAATTTCTCCTTCCTTTGACATTTGTTCAAGATATAATATGCAAAACGTATCAAAAGGGACACACCTAAATCAAACTTCCATGCTTTCGAATCCCCTGAGATGGAACTTCCCATTTCTTGGACACGTGTCGCCAGCGACCCAGAAAGTCACAGGTGATCGCACCGACAAGTGCCGTTTGATGCTGAAGAGGTGTCAGATGGCGCCGGGTGCTTGTGGACCCAGGAGCTTATTAAACGAACATATTTCACAACTGCAAAAGTAGACCATTGGTATTAACCAACGCGTGCGTTCAAATTTGCAACTAGCAAATTAAATAAAAACGCTATAATTTATTAGAAATAATTGTTCTGTACTGTTTAACATCACATTATTTACTTGTTACATTTTTATTTTAACAAATGAATCATAAACAAGCTAACCTACAATTCCTGTATCTTTAACTCAACGTCAAACACTTTTTTCAGACCTTTTTAAGCTCTTCCCATAACCTTTCCTAACCACCCAAACAAGAACAACAACAAGAACAACAACAAATTATTGTTTGCAGGCTTACTCCCCGAGTAAACTTCAATGACAAAAATAACGTGCATATCTCAGCTCAGACCATAAAACTGAGGACTCTCCTTTTTTCCTTTTGATAATGAAGACTTGTTAAGATCCTTAGCAAGTTACCTTCCACCTGCCTCACCATTTTAATCTCCATTTCTCCAACGAGGTCGCATCTGGGCGCTTGGCTTCTTCTGATTATTAAATAAGAGGGCGTTCCCGGCTTCCCTCAATTAGCTAAGGGGGGGAAATTCGGCTGCTTTAACCTGTTTCTTTTAAGGTAATTAATTATTTTTAATAAATGTTTTTGGAAGATATTGAAAAAATAAATAAAAACTAATTCAATTTAACTGGAATTCTGATCTAAATCTGAAGCATTGGTTGGATTGGAATATAGAGATTAGGCCACATGCCAGGCGCTGGGATCTATGAGGTCATTCAGCGCTGATAGGGAAACTAAGAAAAATTGTGACAGAGGTATAACAGGAGGAAAACCTCAAAGCAGCTGCACTATGAAATAATTCTTAGGAGACGGTGGATACCAAGATGGAAGAAAAGTAATATGTAAAGGAGGTACAGTAAAAGAAACGAAAGGAGTTTGAAGCTAGGACGCTGCAGAGAACGTTTAGTAATGCCTACAGTGCACCCCGTGAGGTACACTGGCGGCACTAGCCCCCAACGGAGAAAAACATTAGTTGGTAACGAGAGAAAATATGAAAATTATTTATCCAAAATGTTAAACAGCTTCTATTGTGATAACCATTCTCTCAAGCACTGATCATCACGAATGGTTCCGTTTAATTATCTAACATCCAAGGTCATGAGAAAAAGCATAACGTTCACACCAACATAAACGTCATGAATTTTAATGTTACATTGCTTCTATCGCAACACAGGCCGAAAATGAAAAAAAATGCTTTGATTGTTCAAATGAGTGGGTATGACAACGCCGCTTTATGTATATAATATTAGCTTAACGCGATGCCATGAGCTACATGGTATACTGACGTGACTCCGGAACGATATACGAAAAAACTATTACGACGCAGTGGGCGGTGATGATAGCGTCTTTCTGTTGCATTGTTGACAACAGTAGTTTTACGTTATTTATCAGACAAGCGGGCATTGCAATACTAAGTCACCATGAGGGTGGGAATACATTTCAGGAAAAGGAAAAGGGAATATTTTG
>NC_087204.1:4786869-4812185 GCF_015104395.2 Macrobrachium nipponense
TGTGTGTGTGTGTGTGTATGTGTGTGTGTGTGTGTGAGTGTAACTGATTCTTGAAGCTATGGAACGTGATGAATGTCTTTGTCTTTAAATATATATATATATATATATATATATATATAATCTATATATATATATATATATATATATGTATACATACATATATATATATATATATATATATATATATATATATATATATATATATATATATATATATATATTTACTCCCCGCCAGTTCACTAAACTACACAAACTGGATACTCTTACCTGCTGTCAATAGTGCCCTCTGTCTGCAATCATGTCATTAGGCTATTAAGATCTCGTAAGTACAAAAATATATACTATTTATTACCCAAAAGCAGTTGATTATAAAATAGGACAAATGATTAACAAGTCATAATGGCAGAAAACCTATAACTGCCCATAAAGAAACCAGTTAAGTTAAAATTCTAACCTCCTGACTAAGAATTCACTCCCAGACCCAAAATGTCAATAAGTTCATCGTATTAGTCAGGTTAGAGATTCCCGTCTCTAAATTAGCCATGGAATAGGACCCATCTGTAATAAAGATAATAATGGATAAAAGATATATCACACACATCACTCTTTTCAAAGTATTCACGTAAAGAAAGTATTTCACACTTCTCTCTCTTTCCCAAAGGTAACGGTTTTCTAAGTTTTTACAAAATAAGTCTTACCTTTATGATGGGGCGTTCACAAGTGCCTTGGACTATTAGGCTGTAAACACCCGTACAAACGAATGTACACGCCTCACGACAGGGTGAGTGATCTCTCGGTTAAACTGCTTGCGTATTCAAATTCCTTTCTCATGTAAGCTGCCCCTACAGCTCAGCCTGTCTCCAAGCAAGAAGTGATATGTGACTTCACTTAACATTACATAGCACATCACATTGGCATTTTAAACATAGTATTAATCATAGGCCCCTCTTTCATGACATATATATATATTATATGTATATATATATATATATATATACTATATATATATATATATATATATATGTAGATGAAAGAGGGGACCTATGTTAATACTATGTTTATGCCATGTGATGTGCTATGTCATATATATATATATATATATATATATATATACTATAATATATATTATATATATATTATATATATACATATACATATATATAATATATATTATATATATATATATATATATATATATATATATATATGTGTGTGTGTGTGTGTGTGTGTGTGTATGTGTGTGTGTGTGTCTGTATACATATGGAGAGAGAGAGAGAGAGAGAGAGAGAGAGAGATACTGGTCCTGGTAACCCCACCTTCAAGGAAAAAAAAACTCCTAGATAATTCTTCTTCAAAATACAACATTTAAAAATTCTGTATCATTTCACTACCTCTACAACAGAACCTAAAAACTTATTTGATTGATAAAACATTTGATGAACGTACTCTAATTTCCGTGACACTACAGACAGCTCATATTTTGAATGGATTCCCTCTTTGATGGCCTGATATGACCGTCACTGGCTTTCATTCAGTTGCATGCGTCATTTAATCCATCCTATCGGATTATATGGCACCGTTTGAATTAACCGAGTAGGCGGTACCTAGACTGAATTTGTGAAACTGTGCGCCACACGTTTATAATGTAGGGTGGTTAATAGTTTCCCGTTTGTTTGTCGCCAGTCCTATATCATTTTTGTATTATGATTTTTTTTTTCGGGGGGGGGGGGGGGCAATGCTTGTTTGATCTTTACAGAAAATCTCGTCAATATGGTGGGTGACATTAATGAATTGTAAAAAAAAGTAGAAAAACAATTACTGTACTATACAAAAAACTGATAACATAAACCATTGCCGGTTTGGCCCTTTCAATTCACGTTTGATATAATAATTTCATCTTCTGATACCTTTATTGTTAAAGTTGCTATACTTGCATTAGCATATAAGTGTTTATCATATATTGTCATTGAATATAAAGTATTCAACTGATACCCTTCCACAAAACATTTTTAATTCATGGACGTCATTTCGCTTTTCTGTTATATGATATTATGATTTCCAGTGCTGACCAACAGAATGAAAGCACGTTGTTAAATCTGTAGAAATGAAGAGGAAGATAAGCCTTTAATTTGGAGACTAAGTAATGCGATAATGATGTAGAGAAAGACAACATCAATAGCAAAACTTTCCTCCTCTTGTCCTCTGTTGAATAGCTAAGAGCTGGAATTTCTCAGGAGCCAAGAGCTCTTCTTTGACTTTGAGAGTGAGAGATGAAGAGAGATTCCCTCTGAACTCATCCACTTCTTTGCCGGTGGTTGAATGTATAGAGTTTACAGAGAGAGAGACTTAAGGCCACTCTTGTATTCCTGTATGCTACCAGGTTCACTTTGTACTTCTGTCACCCCCTGCCTTTCCTGTGTTCTTACAGATGAGGTTGTGTACTTTAAATAATCTAGAAATATAGGTGTTTCTACCATCATACCTTCCCTCAAACTCAGCAGGCAATGGGACTTTCCCTATCATGTTTTAGACAATCTATCTCTGGGTTGTTCATTGAACAGTCACAGAGGTGAATACAAAACAATGCATCTTGAGAGCGACGTTCTCATACCACTGCTTACATTAAATACCACAGATTGACGATTATTCGTTCATATAAAAAGGACTGAAATAGTGGGTATCATAATACAAGCATTTTCATTTAAAATAGTCCTTTGTCTGTGTAGTTCTCCCATCTGAGGACGCGTCAAAGGCTGGGCAGCGTAAGAGAATTGACCCCAAGTTCCATTTCCAGAATATTTACTATTCAGAGGTCATTCGACCTCGCTAAATGCGACCGGATGTTGAAGGGCTATTTATGTGGACCTCTGGATTCTGAGCAACCTTACCCTTTTTTAATCTAAAATATATGAGCAATCGGTAGTGAAGTAATGTCCCAAAATGCCAGTACATTTAGAATAAGCTCGTCCTTTCAGGAGGAAGTGAAGAAAGGAAATAAGAGAGTGTAAATTACTGGTAAACAGAAACTCTCCGAATGGATTTTCTCCTCACTCTGGTATGGAATCGCTTGTCAACAGAAGCTGTTGACCGAAGGCAATAACTTTATGAGAGGAAAGCATCGACATAATTCTGTTTGCTCAAGTCCGGATGTTAACAGAAATGTTGTAACCGAGAATATCTGTTTTAATGCTGGTGTCATAATTTTCAACAAAGAGTGCTGAGTGTGCATGCTTATTGCCTGCGCATATTGTCTTCTAGGTATCTGTTTGTAAATATATATATATATATATATATATATATATATATATATATATATATATATATATATATATATATATATATATAATGTTATACATATTTGTGCCAGTCACTATCCATTTCTAACGGTTTTTGTTTCCATTATAAAACCGAAAGGGGTATCACTTATCTTTTAAAATACGAACACTTGAATACTAAAACTTAAGCACATGCATAGATTCAACAAGCCCTCCGTCTTCAGACCGATAAGCATATTTATTCAGCCGATACGGTGGTCTCTGCATATGCTCTCTTATCCTACATATCACATCTATCATAATGCAGTGACATGGAGATACAGAAAGCTTTTTATCTTGCAAACAACTTCATGAATTCACCCGTTGCGTTTTGCATTTGATCTCCGCCAGAGGGAGTTTTGAGAATCTCGCTTACGGGAAAGTTTGGATCTTTTTGCTTGGAATGGTACGGTCTATACTATGAATGGTACGGTCAATACTTGGAATGGTACAGTCTATGCTTGGAATGGTACGGTCTATACTATGAATGTTACGGTTAATGCTCGGAATGGTTACAGCTATGCTTGGAATGGTACGGTTTATGCTTGGTTATAGTACGGTCTATTTTGTGAATGGTACAGTCAATGCTTGGAATGGTACGGTTTAAGCTTGGCATGGTACGGTCTATGTTGTGAATGGTACAGTCAATGCTTGGAATGGTGTGGTCTATGCTTGGAATGGTACGGTCAATGCTTGGAATGGTACTGTCAATGTTGTGAATGGTACGGTCTATGCTTGGAATGGTACAATCTAAAGTGCAGTCGCACACGAGGTTTGCGAACGGTACTGTTCTGTAATGTATGCTTGCATCCGTGATTCTTACAAAATAATAGGGATTTTGAGGAGACACTGCTATTAAGATAGACACGGGTGATGGCCTTCGTTGTAATTATAGCAACTTCCGATTTAATTGCTATTTAGACGTAGACACGGGTAATGACCGTTTGTAGCTATGGCAATTTCAAATAAATATTCTAAACAAGAATGTTATAACAAAACAATCCTACATTGTATATGGCTTATAGCTGGAATAAAGGGTTCCATTCAAATTCCTGATAGAAACAATGAATATCATTTGTTACAATTAACACGTAGTTTCCGCAATTTCATTAAAAGAACACAGGTGTAACTAACCGACATCTCACCTGGTACCCTACATTTTAAAGCAAGCAAGAGGAGTTAATTTCACTCTAAATATAAAGTTGAATGACTTCAGGTATTAGATATTCCACGACATATAATTCTATATTCCTCTCACAGTTCCAGTGTGATTAGATTCAACAAATGAAAAAAAATTGTAACAACAATTTGGATATTAATAACTGATAAAAGGCCTCTAGCTATTTCCCTTTTCAGCTGCAGTTGTCTTATTTGATAAGGAATAGTAAAACGTATTTGGTCAATTTTTATGACCGAAATAACATAAGATAATGAATCGTAATTAGTCAGTTTTTATGACCTGAATAACATAAAATAATGAATCGTATTTAGTAAATCTTTATGACATGGAAGACAATGTAAAATAATGACTCGTATTTTTTCAATTTTTGTGACCTGAACAACTTAAAATAATGCTTCGTATTTAGACAATTTTTATGACATGCGCGACAATGTAAAATAATTACTTGTATTTAGTCAATTTTTATGACCTGGATGACATCATAAAATAATGACTCGTATTTAGTAATTTTTTTTGAATAGAATAACATAAAATAATGAATCGTATTTAGTCAATTTTTATGAACAGAATAACATAAAATAAGAACAGTATTTAGAATTTTTATGACCTGAATAACATAAAATAATGAATCGTATTTTAGTCAGTTTTTATGACCAGAACGACAACGTAAAATAAGACCTTCAGTATAATGGAGATTTTCTGTTGAAGAATATAATATGTTTGAGTAAGTAAACAGAATCTAAACTTAGGAAAATCCGACGGAAAATTTTGACATTATGGCTCTTCGGTCCAGTCAATTGGAGGGTGATTCCTCTTTGATGAAAGGAAGAAAAGTTCCCGCGTTTTACAGCAGACAGGTGCCACCACCCACCGCTCACTCCATTTGCTCTTTGTGCAAGAAAGAATGCAATGGAGCACCGATCTGCAAATGGACTATCGACGCTCTGCAACAAGCGACCGGAAATCGAAAATGACGTTTGAATTCGGCATAAGGGATTTGAGAGTCGTGCTTTTACCTATAACTGGAGATTGGCTGTTCCGATAAACGCAGAATAAGCAAGCACTTAATGGATAGATAAAAACACTCCCTAGAAATTGATAACTTGAGCTTGAATCTTACAACTGAAGTATGGCACCAAAATAAATGAAGTCTCAGAAAGTAGGCCTTTTCTTCAATGACATAAAAATAAAGTCTAAAAAACTACGTTTTTCTTCAATATCGTTTTTATCAATATCATCAAAATAAAAAGTCTAAGAAACTACGCTTTCCTTCAATAACACAAAAATACAAGTCTAAGAAACTACACTTTCCTTTTTAATATCATAAAAAGAAAAGTTATAAGAAACTACGTCTTTTCTTCAATAACATAAAAATACACATGAGAGAGAGAGAGAGAGAGAGAGAGAGGAGAGAGAGAGAGAGAGAGAGACCGAGAGACGAGAGAGAGAGAGAGAAGACTATTATTCCCATAGCTGCTTCTACCATATATTTTTTAAAACCATTTGATATCCGATGCGTATGTTTAGTTGCGTGAGGTAACTCCATTAGTGTGAAAAAATGAATCCGATGGATATATAATTTCTTGTGGGAAACCGACATATTAATCCTTGATCAACCAGCACAACAAACCGCTATACTGACGTTTACCTACCTTAAATAAAAAAAAAAGGGACATTTTAAATGCTACGATTTTGTCATTAAAAACATGAAAGCCAAAGAACGTAAGACGTGTTTGTATTTGGTTCGTAAACAAGAAATCCAGCGGCGTCTACTATCGAAAAGGGAAAGAAGTGATTATGTCAACATTCGCTTTGTTTGACTTTCTCTTCCAGCAGCTACGGACCCATTTGTTTAAATTGACTTACACGGCGGAAACAAAGCAAAGCCCAAGTAAATCTTAATGCGCACCAATGGTTACTTTTACTGTTGGATGAAAAGCCCTTATTCCTTTTGAGTGTGATGTTACGTTTCACTTCACATCATACAAGTAGATATTTCAGATATCTCTTTTATCCCAAATTAGAAAGGAGTGTGCTAAATGTTGAATAAGCCAACTGAAAAAACTAACTAATGGTCTAACCACTACTCCTTTTCCTTCCAATTATTATTCTTTAATTATCTGCCAAAAATACGTTTAAATGCCATAGCATCTCACACCGTTTTACATTCGCTTTTTGATCAAGTAACAATAAAATTATTACTCTCACGATTATTACGTCATTTATCATCCCTTGCACCGTCATATGATCATTGCAGTGTTGATATTCAACTACTTTTTACTCATTATGCTAATGCCATTACTACCAAGACGATTTCATTTCAATATCTCTTTGGATAATGTGAGCGCATCTGCAGCACATTGAGGTAAATTCAAACATATTTGATTCATAATAAATAAAGAAAAATATTCGTTTAGCAATTATACATAAATTCTCGAATACCTCAGATACTGAATTCAGGAAAAGGGTGCTTTACGAAATTGCTCCTAGAGCAGCCCGTAACTTGACTATCGAGATACAGGTTAATACCTGGAAAATTACCGTTTCCTTCGTCGGTTCTGGCTGACGGACTGCGACTGCGAAAAGTGATTTATTTTGGGGTTGTACGAAGGCAGACAGTGCTTATCCCGCTATTAACCGCGGGTACGATATATTGTCAATTATTATGCGAATACATTCTGGGTGCTGTAGCTCAGCAGGACATTAGCCAAATGCACGAGCTCATTATAGAATAACTTTTTCCGTAACGATTGACTCATCCTATTGGCAGTATCTCGTGGAGGAGAGAAACATCCGAATGGCGTTGAATTTGTAACATGTAGACGCTCTACTAACTATGAACATGAAGGCGATGCGAATGCTTCCATTCTAATTTATGTATGATACATCTCACGGAGACATGAACTAGTTTTGAACAAATGAAAAGTAAGAAACAAATAAAAAAAATTCTCCGATGAGTGAAAAAGCATGACATTAAAACCTATTTTCCATAGGTAAAAGTGTGACATTAAGACCTATTTTATATAGTAAAAGTATAACAATAAAACGTATTTTCTATAGGAAAAAGTATGACATTAAAACCTATTTTCTACATAAAAAGTATAAAAATAAAACCTATTCTCGACAGGAAAATGTGTGACATTAAAACCTATTTTCTACCGGTAAAACTATCACATTAAAATCTATTTTCTATAGGAAAAAGTACGACATTAAAACCTATTTTCTATTGGAGAAAGTATGACATTAAAACCTATTTTCTATAGGAAAAAGCATGACAATAAAACCTACATTTATTGGGGAAAGTATGACATTATAACTTATATTCTAAGGGAAAAACCATAACATTAAAACCTACTTTCTATAAGAAAAAGTATGACATTAAATCTACTTTTTCTACCGATAAAAAGTATGACGTTAAAACTTATTTTTCTCTTAGAGAAAGTATGGAATTAAAACTTTATTTTCTAAGGGAAATAGTATGAAATAAAAACATATTTTTCATGTTTGGACGATGTCGAAGCTGAGCTAAGGTTCGGCTATAGGTTGGTCCTATCAACTTTCGGCGTTTTTCACAATATTCAGTGGCGACCAATAACAGCACTAAAAGGAGGGGAGGGCGGACGGGGGTGTTTTTTTAATTTAACCCGAGACCAATTCTTGTGAGGCGAGGAGCTGCTGGCTCTACTCTCAAGAGGCGTCGGGGAAAAGCACCTTTTTTTTAATCTTAGTGTGACATTAATGGGCCCTGAGAGAGAGAGAGAGAGAGAGAGAGAGAGAGAGAGAGAGAGAGAGAGAAAACTAATGCAGGCAATTAAGCCCAGCTGTTGATTACGATATAACTTGTAAGGAATAACGTCTGCCTTCTTGAAGGATTTACTTGATTTTTATTTCTGCTTGCGATTGATTTCTTTTGGACGAGAATTGAAAAATGACTCTAGGTAAAGTTCTCAACTCTATGATTTCAGGGAAGGAGCTGTGCACTGGGACCTATGAGGTCATTCAGCGCTGGAAAGGAAAACTGAGAGTAGGTAGGTTTGAAAGGTGTAACAGAACTTCGCAGTTTGCATTATGAAATAATTGTTAGGAAAGGGTGGATAACAAGATGGAAGAAAGGTAATATGAATGGCGGTACAGTAAAAGGAATGTAAGGGTTGCAGCTAGGGTCGAAAGGACTCTGCAAAGAACATTTAGTAATGCCCACAGTGCACCCCATGAGCTGCACTGAAGGCACTACCCTTCCTAAGGGGGATATCATTAAGGAACCCTAAAAACTTTGTTAATTTTTGAACATGGCATAAATTGTGCATAATATTCACTGGCCGATCCATTTACGAACACTGGCTTTCTTACAATGAACTCAGTAACTGCTGTCTTCATTGTATGTCCCATTCCCTGATTTGACTACTAAATTTAAAAGCGACTATAACATTGTTCCTACAAGCTGTTTTAGATGTTTATTTTGAGCTTACGCTGTCAATTCTGCTTCGTACCAAACGCAGTATTTTCGATCAGCTGTGAATACGACCTTAGTCTAAGACTGCGATAAAGGAACTGTTTCAGATGCCCGTCACTCAAGTCATGGAAAGGTCCTGTTTCTAGTATTTTCCTCTCAGAATTCACAGACGTGCGCGGATATGGATTTTGTGCTAACCCACCCCCCACCCCTACCCCCTGGGATTCATGTCTTCGTTTTTATAGTGTTCAATTTGCAGCATTTCATCCACGCGTACGGTTTTACTAAATTTCCATATTTTGCACTGTAAAATATCAATTTTAATAAAAAATACATAAATAGAAATAAAATAAAAAATAAATCAAATAAAAAATAAATAAATAAATGATACATGTACTTTGCATTACATGAATTCCTTGATATGATTTACGCTTGCATATTCTGATGCAAATTAGAGATATTCAAATTTGTTTTTACCATAATGAATTTATTTTGTTTGTCAATATGTGATGCAGAGATAAAAACAAACGCCGATGCATCCATATGTTCAAAACGGAGCCAAAGCTCCCTTTAAATTGACCTGAATTTTTGGATATTATTGGGGTGTCTGAAGCTTTTTACCAAGGTAGAGATATTAAATTCAATACAATGAAAATAAATGTCATGTTATATTTAAGTTAGAAGGAATTTCCATTCGAATCTGTGCATAAACAAAGGAATCCGGACACCTATCCATAGAGATTATGGGGGTGGGGGTGGGGGCGGAACCCGTAATTCCCTAATTTCTCTTTAGCATAGGTTAACAATATTTTCCCTCACTTCAATTATGATTAACATACGGAATTACTGTGCGTTAAGGTGGGGGGCGGGGGAAGTGGGAGATATACGCCGAAATCCTGGAAATGGAAGCAGGTCTTCTTTATGGAATATATCCCTCCATATGGTTCTCGGAAAGAAATTGTATTTGCGATAAGAAGTTTCAGTTATTAAAACCTGTGATATCCATTTCATGTGGCGCGTCGGTAGTTATACTAAAAGAGAACTATTTTCTTTCTCTCGCACAGCAGCTGCAATTGCAGTATATAAATGGCTAATTAAAGTAGATTCACATCAACCGTGCATTTGATGTCTAGACCAGCCCTTACGACGCTCCTGATTGGCTGTTGATAAGCCAACCACAGGGCTGAAACTTTCAGTCTCTCCAGAGAGTTCACATGGGTCAGATCTATCCGTTCCACCTCTCCTGAGGTAGGTTTTGAAAGATACATCCTGCCTATGTGAACGCTCTAGAGAGACTGAGGGTTTTCTAGCTCTGTGATTGGCTTATCAACAGCCATCAGGAGCGTCGTAAGGGACTGGTCTAGACATCAAATGCACGGTTAATGTGAATCTCCTATAGTAACAACCTGATTTCAACTACCTTCTGCCCTTATTGGCTAATGGTTTTCTCCGGCAATTGTTTCGTCTAATAAACTTACTGTGCAATTAAACACCCATTCAGTCTTTAACATTAAATGGAAGCGATACCTTTCATTCCCAAACAGTTGTTCATAGTATGACAGGATGTAACTACGGTTTTCATTAGAAATAAAAATTTATTTTTCTAAAAATTATTTATATAAAAGTATTTTTTTTTCTAAAATTATTTGCATAAAAGTAATTATTGTTTTCCTAGAAATAACTATTTTTTTATAATTAATATATGGAAGTAATTTTCTTAATTTTTCTAAAACTGTTTACATAAAATAACTGTTGTTTTTACTAGAAATACAATTTTATTCTAGATATTTATATATAAATGTAAAATTTTTAAAAAAATTTCCTAAACTATTTCATAAAAGTAACTATTGTTTTCACTAAAAAAACTAACTATTTTTTTTTTAAATTAATTTATATAAACGTAATTTTTTTTCTAAAATTATTTACATAAAAATAATTACTTCTTTTGTTGAAATATTTTCCTAAAATTAATGGCATATCTGTAAAGTTTTCATTCTACCCTCAGACAGAACTGTGGTTCAGCAGCACGTTGAATGTCGTGACTGGTAGAGACTGAGCGATTGTTCGGAGCAGTCGATCACAAATATATTCCCAGCAGCTAAATATTAAGACTGATCTGTTTTCTTCCTAAGTGTTTGAGATTCCTGTGTTTGCGGCTTTATCAAATTGCGACAAGTCAGTCGTAATTTAACTTCTCTCTCTCTCTCTCTCTCTGTTACAAGTCAGTCATAATTTTAAACCTCCTCTCTCTCTCTCTCTCTCTCCTTGCTACAAGTCAGTTTCATCATTTAATTCTCTCTCTCTCTCTCTCTCTCTCTCTCTCTCTCTCTCTCTCTCTCTCTCTCTCTCTCTCTCTGCTAAAAGTCAGTCATAATTTAAACTTCTCTCTCTCTCTCTTTCTTTATGCTACAAGTTCAGGCATAATTTAACTTCTCTCTCTCTCTCTCTCTCTCTCTCTCTCTCTATGCTACAAGTCAGTCATAATTTAACTTCTCTCTCTCTCTCTCTCTCTCTCTCTCTGTTACAAGTCAGTCATAATTTAAACCTCCCCCCTCTCTCCTCTCTCTCTTCCGTTGCTACAAGTTCAGTTTCTAATTTAAACTTCAAACTTCTTCTCCTTCTCTCTCTCTTGCTAAAAGTCAGTCATAGGTTAAACTTCTCTCTCTCCTCTCTCTTTCTTTATGCTACAAGTCAGGTCAGAATTTAAAACTTCTCTCCTCTCTCTCTCTTTCTCTCTTCTCTTCTCTCTCTCTCTCTCTGCTCTGCTGCAGAGCCATCTTGCTTGGTGAGACGTTCCCCGCGCGCAGTCAGATTAATCAAACAGATATCACAAGTTTATCTTATGTCTAGAATTTGAGAAATATCTAGAAGTGTTCATGAACTATCGGTGATAAGATTAGTGTGAAATAGTAGGATAAAGCATCTACTAAGTTAGTTTATCAAGTGAAATACTGTAAATCAGAACAAGATTGCAGTATGTTCCAACTGTGGAAAAAAATGGCGGCGAAATTTAGCTTGTTTGGCAGATTCGCAATACGATGAGGTAGCAGGAAAGAACTGGCATTTCATCATCTATGAGATCAGCAACAGTCCTAACCAAAAAGATACAAAAAGCATTCATAGATATATTAGAAGGATATAATCCTTCAAACTGGAACAAATCAACAGAAAACATCTTGAAAATAATTGAAGAAGTTCCAAATAAAATCTAAGTGGTCAAGAGACTCATAAGGAAAATATACATAAACCAACATATTCCGACAAAGAAAATGAATAAGGTGAACATTGTGAATATCCTAACTGATAGCATTAGGAAAAAGAATGCCAAAAGCATGCAAAAACTGTGTAAGGTGTGGTATAGCATAGTTAATCCACAAAACCTAATCAGAAAATGTGCTGCATGCAACATTCCGACCCATCCACAATGTGCTGAGGCAATGCAAGATATGAGAAAAGATACCAGAAATATTTTGCACAACATGTCTATCATGGATCGACAATGTTATTAAATCAAGATTGAATGTACAAATAGTTGGGGATGAGAAGAAGAGGAAGAGGAAGAAGAAGAAGAGGAAAATGGAAGAGAAGTAAACAAAACTGAAATGACAGAAAAAAATAACGAAAACAAAGAATAAGATAAAAGTATGGATGCAGAAGATACTCATTGATACTACATATTGAGGCAATAAAGCAGCATACTTACGAAGAAATAAATAAACGATATGACAACACCAAAAGAAAAATCCCGAAGAGACTTCTACCCAGATCTACACAATGATGGGAAAGAGAAAAATAGACAAAAAAGACAAAGTCTGCAACCCTTTGAAAAGAGGGAATTGCAAATTTGGAGAAAGATGTTTCTTACAAACATCCTAAGGGTATGTCACAACTATGAAATATATGGTAAATGTGCATACCTAGATGGCTATGAGGATGATTGCAGAGATCTGCATCCAAAAATATGCAAAAACCTAAAAGAAGGAAAAGGATGTAAGGTTCGACAAAAATGTAAAATATATGCACCCTGTAGCCATGAATCATAATCAAATAAATAATCAATCAAGTAATAAAATCCAAAATAAGAAAGAAACAAATATGCGGAGATGTCAGCAAAAAATTTCAAACCCTCAGCTCCAAGATACTACTCAAGAGATAATAACTGTATTTATTATGCAAGAGGATATTGCAGATACGGAGAAAATTGCAGATTCAGACACAAAATTAATAATTCTGATGAAGGAAGATAAAATATTATGGAAAAGTTGGATTTTTTAATGTCAGAATTCTGGAAATGAAAAAAAAGAACGATATACCAGAACAGGACAGAGACATGGGAAAAATCCTTATTATTACCAATATTAATGAATGAGAAAACACGCAAACCATCATAGTGATGAATGCGCAGGGTTTAGTTATGAGTAACTCAAAAAGAAAAATAGAGTACTTAGAAGAAGTAACCCAAATTTTAAAGAAAATAGATATAATGAATATAAGAGAAACCTGGTATTCCCAAGAGACTGGGAATGATGATCAAATAAAAGGGTTCCAAACTTATAGATCAGATAGAAAAAACAAAACAGGAATCAAGGGGTAACCGCAATATATGGGAAAGACAAAAAACAAGGAAAAATATATGAGAAATATAGTAACAAAATCAGAATGCGAACTAATAGTGGTAGAATTTGAATCTGAAAAATTGATGAACATAGTAAAATATATAGACCTCCTAATACTAAAGAGTTTGACTTAATAATAGAAAAATTGGATGACATAGTAGAAATCACTATTCTCCTATCTGGAGACTTCAACTTTCCTTTCGTAGAACTGGAATAAAGAACGAATAGGAGATTGTGGTTGTACTTATACATATAAAAAAGAGAGTAATAGTAGTGCAGAAGATAAGAGGCCATTCGAAAGCTATTAGATAGGCTACTAGAATACAACATTCAACAAATAAATCACCTGCCAACAAGAAAGGAAAATACTTTAGACTAGTATTTGTGAACGAGATGAATTATGCTAAAGAAATAATAGTTTTATACTGCGAGTATTTCAGACCATAATGTCATAGAATTAACAGTCCATTCCGAAGCAAGTGAAAACAGAGATAAGCAAGAAATGAAAAAAAGTGGGAAGGATATGGAAAATACAACTTCTACAGTAAAATATAAAATGGTCAGAAATAAATGAAGAATTAAACAAAAGATTGGGATAACATTTTGGTAAGTGATGACATAAGGGTAAATACGGAGATATATAGAAAATAAATTGGAGAAAATAGTGGATAAATATATACCGAAGAAGAAAAGTAAACATCAGTCATGCATACCAAGAGACAGAAGGATCTTGTTCCAGAAAATCGGGAAGTGGAAAAAAGGTCTTGCAAAAGAAAAAAAATGCCATGGAAAGTTATAGAAACTAAAAAGTAAGATAGAAAATGCAGAACAAAAGATTATACAATCAAAAGAAAATGAAAAACGGGACTTGGAAGAAAAAACCATAATAAATATCAAGCAAAACCCCAAACTATATGCTCATACGCAAAAAAGATGAATAAAAGAAGAATAGAAATAGGCCCTCCCCTAAGAATTGAAGGGAGATTAACGAATGAAAAAATGGAAATTTGCAACATATTGGCAGAACTATATAAGAGAGAATTCACCCCTAGAATATATAATGAAGATAATGATATAGAAGTAAGGGATGAAAATAGTGAATATTTAGCTAACATAGATATTAATAAAGCTGATATTGTGCAGGCTATTAATGAAATTAAAAATGGAGCTGCAGCAGGGCCTGATGGAGTTCCTGCTATTTTGTTAAAGAAAGTAGTTCATTCTATTGCAAAGCCACTTGCAATATTATTAAGACAAAGTGTAGATACAGGCACGATTATGATGAGCACAAATTAGCATATATTACCCCTACATTCAAAATTGGATCAATACTAGAGGCAAGTAATTATAGGCCTGTGAGTCTAACATCACATATGAAAGTGTATGAAAGGGTAATGAAAAAAAATATTATTGAAAAAAACCATTTAATAAAAAAAATAATCTGTTTTAATATAGGACAAAACCATGGTTTTCGTACCCGGAAAAAAGTACACCAAACCCAACTGTTAGTCCACCGTGAAAACATATACAAAAATATGAAAAGCGGAAATGAAACAGATGTGGTTTATCTAGACTTTGCAAAGCTTTTAAACAAGGTAGACCATTATATATTAGTGAAGAAAATTAGAAAAACATAATAAAGTGGATAAAGTAGGAAGATGGTTAAGTAAAAGAATTTTTACACAACAGAGAACAGATAGTTATTGCAAACGATTGAGAAATCGATGAAGCTAAGGTAATCTCCGGTGTGCCCTAAGGTGCGGTGTTAGCTGTATTACTGTTTGTTATTATGATTGCAGACATAGACAGTGATTGGTGTTAAGGACTCGGTAGTGAGTAGTTTCGCCGATGACACAAGAATAAGTAGAGATATTACTTGTGATGAAGATAGGAACGCGCTACAAAGAGACCTTAACAAAGTATATGAATGGGCAGAGGTAAATAGGATGGTATTTAACTCTGATAAATTTGAATCAATAAACTATGGAGACAGAGAAGGAAGCTATATGCATATAGGGGACCTAATAATGAGACCAATCACAAATAAAGGAAGCAGTTAAAGACCTTGGTGAGATGATGAATAGGAACATGTTATGCAACGATCAAATAGCAATTCTATTGGCAAAAATGTAAAGCAAAATGGGAATGTTGTTAGCAGCATTTCAAAACAAGAAAAAGCTGAACACATGATTATGCTTTTTATAACATATGTTCGTAGTCCACTTGCATATTGCAATATGATATGGTACCCACACTATCAAAAGGATATTGCACAAATAGAGAGTGTACAAAGGTCCTTTACAGCTAGAATAGAAGAAGTGTTAAGGACCTTGACTACTGGGAAAGACTACAATCCTTAAAACTATATAGTCTAGAAAGGAGAAGAGAAAGCTACATGATAATTCAGGCATGGAATCAGATAGAAGGAATAGCTGAAAACATCATGGAGCTAAAAATATCAGAAAGAGCAAGCAGAGGTAGATTAATAGTGCCCAAAAACTATACCAGGAAAAATAAGGAAAGCACACAGGACATTAATCCACTACGCACCCGCATCGATAATGCAGCGTCTATTCAATGCATTGCCAGCTCATCTGAGGAATATATCAGGAGTGAGCATAGAGTGTTTAAGAATAAGCTCGAGAAATATCTAAACTTCATCCCAGACCATCCAAGATGGAAGATGCAAAATATACCGGAAGATGTAATAGCAACTCTCTCTCTCTCTCTTTCTCTCTCTCTCTCTCTCTCTCTCTCTCTCTCTCTGCTACAAGTCAGTCATAATTTAATCTTCACCCTCTGCATCTGTCTGTCTGTCTGTCTGTCTCTCTCTCTCTCTCTCTCTCTCTCTCTCTCTCTCTCTCTCTAAGAAAAGCCCCAATCCAGCGAGAGCTGCACGCAGTAAACTGACATTTATTTATTGCCAGCACAATCTTTGACAGGATTCACCAACTTCATTTCTTATACATCATCATCATCATCATGGTAATGTTTCTGAGAATGAAAACAGCCACCACGAGAGTAGCCAACATCACAACCCGATGCGGAAGCCACAAACGGCGCGTGAATAATACTAAGACCCACAAGCATTACGTCAACGACTTTGTTTCCTGCCGCGTTCAGTAGAGCAGACGATATTGACGGTCTCCATTCCCAACCGCGCGCTTCGAAAGAAAGGAGAGGAGAGAGAGAGAGCATGTGGACTGAGGGACGAAAAGGCAGACACTAAGGAGTCATGAATTTCAGTTTTTTGTTTTTTGTTTTTAGCATGTCTTCTAGGAAGGCTTCGGAGCACTCGCTTTTACTTTGTCATTTCTATCCAGGAATGTCTGCAGATGATTTTGAGAAAGTTTGTATTAACGATTCAGCAACAAATACAGTAATTTTACTGTTACTACTAATAATAATGGGGACTACCACACCAGGTACAGTACTTTCACTGTTACTACTAATAATAATGAGGACCAACACACCTGGTACAGTACTATCAGTGGCTACTACTAATAATAATGAGGGGGGGGTGACTTACCACACAAGGTACAAAAAAACTTTCACTGTAACTACTAATAATACTAATAATAATGAGAACTACCACACAAGGTACAGTACTTTCACAGTTACTATTAATAATAATGAGGACTACCACACACAAGATACAGTACTTTCACTGTTATTCCTAAAAAAAATAGTGAGGGACTACCACACAAGGTATAGTACTTTCACTGTTAATACTTATAACAATGAGGAATATCATACTAGGGACCTATGAATGTTACTTATCTCCCCTCGCGATCAACAAAACGTCAGCACGAGGAATAGAATGCCTTTTGGTGCCATTCTACCCACTGCAACTTTCACACTTTTAAAAGAATTGAAGCTGGCAGTACAGAGGTAAAGAAAATTACCATAACTGACAGAGATACACTGGATATCTCTCACTTGAATGACACTAACAAATGTTTGATATGAAATGCCAATATTTCACTAGAAGCGAAAATTCGAACTGCTGCAAAAACTGAAGTGGATAAAAAGTAAAATTATGTACTGTTTGGCCTGGTATCTTGTTTAGTATAAATACTTATGGGAATATCAGTGATATCTGCACAAAAGTAAACTTCTCTCTCTCTCTCTCTCTCTTCTCTCTCTCTCTCTCTCTCTCTCTCTCTCTCTCTTTCATACACACACACACACACACACACACACACACACACACACACACACACACATATATATATATATATATATATATATATATATATATATATATATATATATATATATATATATTATATATATATTGTGCTTTTCATTAAAACAGCAGTCTTCATAAGCACCAAGCTTTTGTAATGCTAATTCAGTCTGCCTTTAGTTTTACTTATATATAAATATTAAAATGGCGATATTAAACCTTAAATCTCGTGCTCCAATAGTAACTTTTCAGCCGCTTTTGTGAAGGATTCACTTCTATACATGTAAAATGACTATCCACATGGAATCCTAGTTTTGCGAACCACTAGAAAACTAGTTTTCTTTTACGCAATTCCAGACGGGTTGTTTAGTTCCTAAGAACTAACACTAACTTGACAAATTTTCCCTTTTCCCTTCCAAGCGTAAACTACGCATCTCCAGAGCTCATTACAACACCTACAAAACGGTTCAGAAACCTACTGTTCTCTTTCGTGATTCAATACCTTCGCCTCTGCAAAGGTGTTTCACGCTGCTTTTTCGCCTTTTGCGAAATAATCCTCCCTCGGACGCAGGGAACGAATTTATGACCCTCTTTCCTTTCGTGAATGCAGGATTCATTGCAGGAAGGCATCGCGGAAGATTCTTTGGAAACCGAAGCCTATGAGGATGAAGGTGGAAGGATGAAATACGGTTATTAATAACGTTTCAGTTTAGACCAAAACATTGGAAAAAGCGAGCTTGAAGAAGTTGCATGATAGCGTCCTTTCTCTATCCTTATTTTTCTACCGTATTCTTCCCATCCTGTTCGCGATAATTAATCACCACCTTCAGTCAAGAACATGACTTTTGTATTTTCTACAAAATATGGTTAATTGACCCTTAAACTGTTGAAAAAAGCCGATGTCTGTAAAACAAAGACAGAGAGAGAGAGAGAGAGAGAGAGAGAGAGAGAGAGAGAGAGAGAGAGATGTTCGGTACGGTATTAGCTTTTCAAAAAATAAATATCAAATGAACTATGATGCCTGCATACACTAGAATCTGCAGACCATAAAGTATAAATCTCAGCACTACGGTAAAAAACAGATGAATGATGAAACAACACATGATCCCGAGGTTAATTTTTTGTTTTGTTTTCAGTGATTTTAAAAAAATGTAGCATCATCAATTTTATAAAATTTGTTATGACTACATCGTAAAATGTTGCTAGGCAACAACATGTACTTGGTTTTATATATTTGGCAATGTAGCTAAAGAGTAAAGTTGCATTTAAAAGTAAGTATTCTTGTTGTAAAAATATTAGGTATACACATACACACACACACACACACACACACACACACACACACACACACATATATATATATTATATATATATATATATATATATATATATATATATATATATATATATATATATAAGAAACGAGTGTTGATTATTTCTCTCTCTCTCTCTCTCCTCTCTCTCATCTCTCCTCTCTCTCTCTCTACTCTCTCTCTCTCTCTCTCTCTATTATATATATATCATATATATATATATATATTCTGATATATCCATTAAAATATTTTTCTATTGTCTCTGTTTAAATATAGTAGCACATCAATATCATCATATACAAGATTTTATTAACAATTCATCTCTCGAATTATATGCGAAAATGTATACCCGTTATTCTGATAGAGTCAATTAACGTCTGGTCAGCGAAACCTTCAACTAGCCTATGAAATCGTAGAGCTTCCGTTTTTTAATGGCAAATTGATTTTGCATTCGCTTTTACGAGGAGTTACAAAATGAGGTAAAAGCTTTTACACTTTTTACTGTTAATTTGCTAAAAACATTCAGCGCCAACGGGAAGTTTTTATTTGTTTATTCATTATATTTAACGACCGGGATTTAGTTTCAATTGTCGATGGCCAGACCAGATTCAGTATTTATACTGACTCTGAGCCAGACCATGATGAAGAGTTTATACGTCATTACTGACGCTATAATCAGACCATCTTATCTATTTTCCTCTTCCTGCTCTGTGTCAAAATAGCGTCAGGGTCATAGGACTACCTTGGTGTAAGTCCAGAAAGCTATTTAATTGAATAGCAACACTCAAAATCAGGCTCTCTACGATCAAAACCAGTAGTAGGAAGAATAAGTGAACATTTCTTGGCTACGAGGATTCTAACCTCCCCCTTCTCTCTCTCTCTCTCTCTCTCTCTCTCTCTCTCTCTCTCTCTCTCTCTCTCTCTCTCCTTCAGATGTTCATTTTGCCCACACAGTGGAACACGCGCTTTCTGTATGGTAGATTCATAGAAAAGAAAGAGAGAGGAGGGTGGGCTTTTTCTTTCCTTTCATTTTTGAAACACTGCACAGAAAGCAAGAGTGTTGTCTCGTTTGTCAGACAGACTATTCCACGCTGACGTGTCAGTTCTGATTATTTTTCTTATATGTAGGGACGTTTTCAGTTCGAATTCTATTACTTAGGATACGACTATACGTTTGTGAGACATGGTTTTATATTGAAATTCGATTGGACAGTGATAATTACTAAGGCCAAGACGGCTTACAATAGTGTAGACGGCTTACGAACTATCACTAAAGGACACATGTAAGTAATCCAGATAGGGAAGGACGGGAAACTCAGAGACAAGAGAAAGAGAGAATACTGGTGACAGTTAGAATGGATGGGAAATGGTCAAGTGGAAAAGCAAAGATTGTTTATGAAGGTGCGATTTCTGGAACTGAATCGTGGCTTTCGTCCAGGCAAGAACGTAAAAAGAGAGAGTTGCTAACTGGAGAGTGAATTTTAACCTAGGTGTCAGATGTACTACAAATTCCAGGAAAGATTCCAGGAAGATCTGATATATAACAAAGAACAAGTAAAAAATGCGCCGTAGTTTCTTCGCCGCAATCGAGTTTTCTGTACAATAATGCTGTATAAAACATCAGCTATGACTGGTAGCGTTTCAGTTGCTCACCAGATACGGTAGAGTGAGGGTGCGTCCCGTGCCTCCGGAAAGTGCTGTCATATGCACGATCCATTGATAACTTTAACCTTAAATAAAATAAAAACTATTGAGGTTGGAGAGTTGCAATTTGGTATGTTTGATGATTGGAGGGTGGATGATCAGCATACCAAATTCAAGCCTTCTAGCCTCAGTAGAGCTTTAGATCTGAGGGCGGACAGAATAAAGTGCGGACGGACGAAGCCGCGCAATAGCCAGAGGGATCCCGTTAATATGAAAACAACAAAGGTTTTTGCATCAAATCCGGGTTAAGAGGAAAGGTATTGGACGAGAAATACATAGGATGAAAAGTTATACCTTGAGCAGACATGACATTTCGAACCTACTGAAGACGAACTTGTCTTAAGAATATCTTTTAGTTCCACGTGGAGATAGTAATGTAATAATAATGAAAACATATAACATAGCTAGTAACCTTTGCTTCAAATAAAACGATAAAGAAATCATCTGTTGCATTTAATTAAATGAAAAAAAAAATTGGAGAAAAACTGCTATAAGGTGTCTTCTAGATTCGCACATTCCGTAATTATATTTATTTCTTTTGATTTTTCATCAGCTATAAAAGACTACAGAATCTCTTAGCACAAATTTACAGCATTTTACCTTGTTCTCTCTCTCTCCTCTCTCTCTCTCTCTCTCTCTCTCTCTCCAGCCAGGCAACTTTATCAGCAGCCAGTTAGAACGTCGGAGAATCAGTAACAGAAAAAGGACCCTTTTCACTATTATCTTTTTATATCTTTTTTTTTTATATTAAAGGTAACAAACATCCTTCCCCGCCCACTTTCGAAGAAAAAAAAATGAACTGACCAGAAAAAAGAACGAAAGGAAAAAAAGAGAGCGAGGAAAAAGAAGAATGAAAGGAATAAGGGCGATGATAACAAACTTTGATTCCTAACTTTCCACGGAAAAGTTTCTAATTCTATCTTCTTCTTTTCTTTATGTTTTATCACTGATGTGTTTCTGCGCTTGTTTCTTTCTATTTCTTTCGTTATGACGATAGTCTTCTTTTGCAAAAATTATAAAATTATACTACTTTTGCGGATCATGTCAAGATTAGCGAACACACTATTTTTCAAGACGATATTATACCACTTTGTTCTTTCATATATATATATATATATATATATATATATATATATATATATATATATATATATATATATATATATATATATATATATAAATTAAAATGTTATAATATTTTCTTGAAAATATGTGGGTTTGATAATTGTGCTTCGGCATACCCAGAGAATAGATGGAACACCTTGAAGTTATACCTGCGTGTAATTAAGTTAATACACTGTTCATTAACAACTGCGAAAAGGAAATGCTTTTGGTGTTACAAATATTTATAATTTCCCTAATTGGAAACCCTAAGTCGGATATTGATTTTTTATGAAACAGTTAGCCCACCACAATCTCGGAAAAGACGTCATTATGAATTCTGTTGTTTTTAACCACATAGGTTACGTTTATTTTATTGACCCTCATTAATTATAATTTTAGTCTTGTTGCCAAGGTTTCAGAGTTACACTTATTCTTGAAATTGTAAGTCGAGTTTTTGTTTTTTTCCGTCGCCAGATTTTTTTTGGGTAGTTTTTTTACCCGTCGCCAGATTTTTTTTGGGTTAGTTTTTTTTCTCCCCGTCGCCAGATTTTTTTTTGGGTTAGTTTTTTTCCCCGTCGCCAGATTTTTTTTGGGCTAGTTTTTTCCCCGTCGCCAGATTTTTTTTGGGTAGTTTTTTTCCCCCGTCGCCAGATTTTTTTTGGGTGGGGTTGTTTTTTTCCCGGTCGCCAGATTTTTTTTTTGGGTAAGTTTCCCCCCCAGTCGCCAGATTTTATTTTTACGAAATTGTCTAGCGGCACATAGGTTCTTTAACTATGAACTTAAAAGAAAATATTCACCTTTCCCAACTTCGAATAAGGTCCGACAATTCTAAAAGGTAAAAACAACTACTCTACTTCAATTAAAAAAAATAGTTCAACATAAAATGTTAAAAGTACCGAATTATTTTCCATCCTTGGAAAAGTTCCACTTGAATTTGACAACCAACTCGATTCTACAAGAACGAATCCGCCATCAATGCTAACTACTTTAATATTATTCAACAAGCTAAAAATGGTAAATGATAAACGTCTGTATCTTATACCTTTAAATTGACCTGATAATCGCTGTGTATTCCTCCCTGCTAAGACGAAATTCTTACCTTTTTAGTTGGTATTATATACATTCCTTGGAGCCGGCGCTGTCAGAATTGCCAACTGACCAGGTTGTTGCCGAAGATAATCCACGAAAATGTACTACTTTATTCATAATTTAACAAGCTAAAAATAATAAATATTGAATATGGGTCTTTTATATTTTTATGTGCTAACAGAATCGTTTTCTGCTTCGTAATGGCAACGCATAAATGCCAGTTTGTTGGCCAGCCTGCATCTACGTGGCATCAAGTTGGACGAAGGAATATTTATTATGGGTGAAACTGATCGTCACTTGATATTATGAATTTCTTATTGACATTATATTAAATCAATATATTTACATGTAAGGAAATGTTATTCTAATGAAATGGTACTCTAGATATCCCAGGTGATTGGATTCATTAGTTTATGAGAAAAATAGAATTATAGCAAAGCTTTGAGACCCTTACTCCCCAGCGTATTGAGATGTAGTCGTCCTACCAATAGATGACGCCAGCTCCTCTACTTTGAGGAAAAATACATCGAAATCGAATTCCTTCTCTGGAAGAAGGACTGAAAGTGGCCACTGGTCGCCCTAATCAGTACGATAATCTGATGATAACATTGAATTATGATTTTTATGTTTACGTATTTTGATACAGTTTTATGAACTAGAGATAATAAATGTTATTTCAAATGTATTTGTCCAATCAACAATAAATGACTGAATATACGTGCCTGACATAATATACCTGAATTTAATTGTTCAACTTATAAGCCATTTTCTAATATGCAACGATGATGATCCTGTTGATAATTGGGTACTGATATAATTATTTACCCGCATAATTATCATGGTGGTATAATCTGGTATGCCATGCATATTCGTCAATTATTGCAAACCCATTCAAAAAAAGTGCATTAGCTTCCTATACGCTAATGCAAGGGGTTAAACGTCAATCTGAGCATTCATATGAAATTCCGTGTAAAATATATAATCAGATTTTCGTGACGAGACAATATGTGGCCCCCTTTGATATTTTCCTTATATAAAGACAACATGAACAAAGTAGTCATAAGACAATTGCTTATATATACCGTCAGATATGAAACATTTCGGTATCAATATAGTTGAGAGTGGTATCTCTTTACCACAACCATCAATATGCACTGCCATCCTTCTTCTCTTCCTTTTCCGTTTTCTCCCCCTTTGGCTTTCACTCAACATTTAGTTTCCATCAAAACTACAACTTTCAACCTACTTGAATCTTCTTTCTCGGCTTGATTGAAAATTCTCTCTCTCTCTCTCTCTCTGTCTCTCTAGCTGCCTGTCCGGCTTGACATTTCCGAAGTGGGATTTTGATGCTCGAGTGTTTATCAATATTCTGTGTTTTGTCAGTTTTGAATATTTTAATCTGCAGTTCAACTTTACAACATTTATTTCATTTTAATCTGTAGCTATATATATATATATATTATATATATATATATATATATATATATATATATATATATATATATATATATATATGTATGTATGTATGTATATATATATATATATATATATATATATATATATATATATATATATATATATATATATATATATATATCTAATAAAAGGAGCCCATAAAAACACCAAAATGTAGAGAGAAAAGTACTATATTTCAGAGACTGCTGTCTCTCTCTTCAGGTATATGAATGAGAAAAGTTTACAGAAAAGGTGGTATTTATACCAAGAGATTCGTCCACAGAACTCGGCTATTTTCAACCATATAAATGAACATAACCATAGAATAAACTGGAATATGTCACGTGTAATTTATAGCAGCAACTGCCGGTACAAGAGTCAAATGATGGAATCGGCCTTAATAAAAGAGAAGCAGGTAATGAACATCTCAAAAGGGAATTGGACATCGGACATCGTCGACGCAGTGTTCATTCAACCAACGCTTAAGAAGATTAAAGGAAGATTAATTCAGCGGTCGGGGGTTGACCTTAAATTGGCCTTACTTGTGGACGAATCTCTTGGTATAAATACCACCTTTTCTGTAAACTTTTCTCATTCATATACCTGAAGAGAGAGACAGCAGTCTCTGAAATATAGTACTTTTCTCTCTACATTTTGGTGTTTTTATGGGCTCCTTTTATTAGATGGAATTCTGTTGTTACAGAACACTTTTACCAGTCATATATATATATATATATATATATATATATATATATATATATATATATATATATATATATATATATATATATAATTATTAAGATTAAGAATTACGAAATACATTGGTAACTAAATTGATGTAAGGCAATAGATGGGTTGATAAATGATACAAGGTTCAACTGCAGATTAAATAAATAAGT
>NC_087204.1:4812685-4842685 GCF_015104395.2 Macrobrachium nipponense
AGTCTGCTACTGAAAGACTGAACCAGGCCACCAGCTAGACAGACCAGTGAATCTGATTATTACTGACTTAGTACTACACTTAGCACTTCAGGACAAGCGTGCGTCTTTTGATACATATGTTGTTATTGGTGATGCCCTGAGAGTTTGTAATGTGTATTGCACACTAACCGTCAATGTTACAGGATACATTTTTAATGTTCGCCCGTTAATCGAAAATCTAGCAATGGTTGGCAAACAAGATAAAGATCGGGTAACCTGAGTTGCCAACTGCCGATTAATCCCACATGAAACCGCTTTTGAATGTTTTCATATAATAATTCATTGAGTGCTTCTCTGTTCCTCAATCTCACCAATTCTGTTTTTTTTTTTTTTTTTTTTTTTTTTACCGATAGGCAAAAAGAGAAAAAGAACAGGATCTGAATTTTATAACCACCAAGCTGACAACACGTCCCTGGAATCACTTGACAGTTCACACACACACACCAATATGTAACCACTCCAATTTTCCATTGAAAAATATTCTTAACTAAGAGAACTAAAGTAAAAACATAATACTTTGCCGACCATAGAATTTGCTAAGAAGTTAAAAGTAACTGATTTACAATTTTGTGATCATTACGGAGAGGGTAAATCTGGAGTTAACCAACATGCATGGTTACACTCATTATTATATGAAGTTTCTAATTTAATCTAATATTATAGGTGTAGCTAAACTCGTTCGGGGATGTAGGTCTTCCAGCCATAAACAGCCGTTAAACACGCACACACACACACACTTAAACACACACACACACACACACACACACACATATATATTAAATATTATTTATATATATATATATGTGTGTGTGTGTGTGTGTGTGTGTGTGTGTGTGTGTGTGTGTGTGTGTGTGTGTGTTAGGTCTTTCCATCGTTACACCTTTGAAGTGGGCTACACAACCACAAAATAATCAATAACCGTATTTCGAAATCCAACGGACCTTAATGTAATGTCGGTCCGATACCATTAAGCCTTTTATGTCCTGTAATGTTTTAATCGTTCGTAAACTAATCCTTCGTAAAAATACGGTTTTCTGGACACTGAGAGAAAAGAGGACACCTAAAGAGTTGGATGTCCATAAAGTGATTTCTTCTGTCTCTGACGAATACTTAGTAAATGTCAAACGATTGTAACGGCGGGGAGGCAGAAAAGGAAGGCGTAAACAATTATAATATTTTACGCTTGAGTCTGAGCTTTTATACAAAATTTAAATTAACAAAATGGGAAGCGAGAGAGAGAGAGAGAGAGAGAGAGAGAGAGATACTAGTTCTGGTAACCCACCCTCTAAAAATGAAAAAAATAAAAAAACATGCTAGATAAGTCTTGTCCAAAATACAGCATTCAAAATTCTGTATCATTTCATTACCTCGACAACAGAACTAAACTTATTTGATTAATAAAACATTCGATGAACGTACTCTAATTTTCGTGACACTACAGACAGCTCATATTTTGAATGGTTTCCCCTTTGATGACTTGACACGGCCGTCACTGGCTTGCATTCAGTCGCATGCGTCATTTAATCCATCCTGAACGGATTATATGGCACCGTTTGAATTGACCGAGTAGGCGGCACCCTTGACTGAATCTGTGAAACTGTGCGCCACACGTTTATAATGTAGGGTGTTAATATTTTCACGTTTGTTTGCCGCCAGTACTATATCATTTTTGTATTATAATTTTATTTGGCAATGCCTTTTTGATCTTTATAGGAAATCTCGTCAGTATGGCGAGTGACATTAATGAATTGTAAAAAAGAAAGGAAAAAAAATTACTGTACTATATACAAAATTATAATATAAAACCATTGCGGGTTTGGCTCTTTCAATGCACGTTTGATTTAACAATTTAATCTTCTGATACCTTTATTGTTAAGGTTGATATAGGTATTTTTCATACATTGTCATTAGCACATAAGCATTCTACTAATACCCTTCCATACCGTATTTTAATGGACGTCATTTGGCTTTTTCTGTTATGATATTATCATTTCCAGAAGGAATACATTCATCGGAATTGCTGACCAACAGAATGAAAGCATGTTGTTAAAACTGCAGGGAGGAAGAGGAAGATAAGTCTTTAATTTGGAAGACTTAGTAACGTGATAATGATGTAAAGAAAGACAACATCAATAGCAATAACTAAGAGCTGGAATTTCTATGCGAGCCAAGAGCTCTTCTTTGATTTTGAGAGTGAGAGATGAAAAGAGATTCCCTCTGAAGTCGTCCACTTCTTTGCCGGTGGTTGAATACTAGAGAAATCCCTCTCTTTGGCGGTGACATTACTCTGGTACACTACACCATCCGTAGCTACTTTCTATGTATAGAGTTTACACAGAGAGATAGAGTGACTTACGGGCACTTCTGTATTCCTGGATGCTACCAGGTTCACTTTGTACTTCTGTCACCCTCTGCCTTTCCTGTGTTCTTAGAGATGAGGCTGTGTGCTTTAAATCATTTAGAAACATAGGTGTTTCTACCATTATACCGCTATCTTACCTTCCTTCAAATTCAGCAGGCAATGTGACTTTCGCTAAGTTACTTTCCCTCAAATTCAGCAGGCAAGGGGACTTTCGCTATCTTACCGTCCTTCAAATTCAGCAGGCAATGGGACTTTCTCTATCATATTTTAGCCAATCTATCTGTGTATTGATGTCCATTGAACCGTCATAGACGTGAATACAAACATTGCAACCTGAGAGCGACGTTCTCATACCACTGCTTACATTAAATACTACAGACTGAAGATTATTCGTTAATATAAAAAGGACTGAAATAGAGGGTATCATAAAACAAGCATTTGCATTTAAAAGAGTTCTTTGTCCGTGTAGTTCTCCCATATGAGGACGCGTCAAAGGCTGTGGCAGAGTAAGAGAATTGACCCCAAGTTCCATTCCAGGATATTTACTATTCAGAGACCATTCAACCTCGCTAAATGCGACTGGAAGTTGAAGGGCTATATATATGGACCTCTGGATTCTGAGAAACCTGGCCCTTTTTAAATCTAAATATGTGAGAAATCGGTAGTGCAGCAATGTGCAAAATGCCAGTACATTTAGAATAAGCTCATAGCCCTCCCCAGTTTGAAACTAACAACAATTGCAATTTCAAATCGATATCATCACTAAAACAAGATTCTCCTTCCTCAGAAGAAGTGAAGAAGGAAATAAGAGCGAGTCTAAATTACAGGTAAATAGAAACTCTCCGAATGGATTTTGTCTCTTCTTCTGGTATGGAATAGCTTGTCAACAGAAACTGTTGACCGAAGGCATTAACCTTATGAGAAGAAAACATCCACATAATTCTGTCTGCTCTAGTCTGGATGTTAACGGAAATCGTAACGAGAATATCTGTTTAAGCTGGCGTCATAATCTTCAACAAAGTGCTGAATGCACATGCTTATTGCCTGTGCATATTGTCTTCTAAGTATCTGTTGTAAATAAATAAATATATGTTTGTGTGCGTGTGTAATATATATATATATATATATATATATATATATATATATATATATAATATATATATATATATATATATATATATATATATATATATATATATATAATGTTATACATATTTGTGCCAGTTACTATTCACTTCTAAATGATTCTATTTCCATTATAAAACCGGGGTATCATCTATCTTTTAAATAACTAACACTTGAATACTAAACTTAAGCACATGCATAGATTCATCAAGCGCTCTGTCTCCAGACCGCTAAACATATTATCAGACGATACGGTGGTCTCTGCATATGCCCTCTTATCCTCCATATCACATCCATCAGAATGCAGTGACATGGAGATACAGAAAGCTTTTTATCTCGCAACAACTTCATGAATTCACCAGCTGCGTTTGCATTTGATCTCCGCCAGAGGGAGTTTTGAGAATCTCGCTTACGGGAAAGTTTGGATCTTTTTGCTTGGAATGGTACGGTCTATACTATGAATGGTACGGTCAATACTTGGAATGGTACAGTCTATGCTTGGAATGGTACGGTCTATACTATGAATGGTACGGTCAATACTTGGAATGGTACAGTCTATGCTTGGAATGGTACGGTCTATGCTTGGTATAGTACGGTCTATGTTGTGAATGGTACAGTCAATGCATTGGAATGGTAGGTTTTAAGCTTGGCATGGTACGGTCTAGTTGTGAATGGTACAGTCAATGCTTGGAATGGTGTGGTCTATGCTTGGAATGGTACGGTCAATGCTTGGAATGGTACTGTCAATGTTGTGAATGGTACGGTCTATGCTTGGAATGGTACAATCTAAAGTGCAGTCACACACGAGGTTTGCGAACGGTACTGTTCTGTAATGTATGCTTGCATCCGTGATTCTTACAAAATAATAGGGATTTTGAGGAGACACTGCTATTAAGATGTAGACACGGGTGATGGCCTTCGTTGTAATTATAGCAACTTCAGATTTAATTGCTATTTAGACGTAGACACGGGTAATGACCGTTGTAGCTATGGCAATTTCAAATAAATATTCTAAACAAGAATGTTATAACAAAAACAATCCCTACATTTGTATATGGCTTATAGCTGGAATAAAGGATTCCATTCAAATTCCTGATAGAAACAATGAATATCATTTGTTACAATTAACACGTAGTTTTCGCGATTTCATTAAAAGAACACAGGTGTAACTAACCGACATCTCACCTGGTACCATACTTATCAACGCAAGCAAGAGGAGTAATTTCACTCTAAATATAAAGTTGAATGACTTCAGGTATTAGATATTCCACGACATATAATTCTATATTCTTCTCACAGTTCCAGTGTGATTAGATTCAACAAATGAAAAAAAATTGTAACAACAATTTGGATATTAATAACTGATAAAAGGCCTCTAGCTATTTCCCTTTTCAGCTGCAGTTGTCTCATTTGATAAGGAATAGTAAATCGTATTTGATCAATTTTTATGACCGAAATAACATAAGATAATGAATCGTATTTAGTCAGATTTTATGACCTGAATAACATAAAATAATGAATCGTATTTAGTAAATCTTTATGACATGGAAGACAATGTAAAATAATGACTCGTATTTTGTCAATTTTTGTGACCTGAACAACATAAAATAATGCTTCGTATTTAGACAATTTTTATGACCTGCGCGACAATGTAAAATAATTACTTGTATTTAGTCAATTTTTATGACCTGGATGACATCATAAAATAATGACTCGTATTTAGTAATTTTTTATGAACAGAATAACATAAAATAATGAATCGTATTTAGTCAATTTTTATGAACAGAATAACATAAAATGATGAACAGTATTTAAACAATTTTTATGACCCGAATATATTACATAAAATAATGATTCATATTTAGTAAATTTTTATGACCCGAACGACAACGTAAGATAAGCATCTTCAGTTTAATGGATATTTTCTGTTGAAGAATATAACATGTTTGAGTAAGGAAACAGATTCTAAACTTAGGAAGATCCGACGGAAAATTTTGACGTTATGGCTCTTCGGTCCAGTCCATTTGGAGGGTGATTCCTCCTTGATCAAAGGGAGGAATGTTTCAGCATTTTACAGCAGACAGGTGCCACCACCCACCGCTCACCCCATTTGCTCTTTGGGGAAGAAAGAATGCAATGGGGCACTGATCTGCAAATGGACTATCGACGCTCTGCAACAAGCGACCGGAAAGGGAAAATGACGTTTGAATTCGGCATAAGGGATTTTAGAGTCGTGCTTTTACTTATTATTGGAGATCGGCTGTTCCGATAAACGCAGAATAAGCAAGCAGTTAATGGATAGATAAAATACACCCTAGAAATTAATAACGCGAGCTTGAATCTTACAACTGAAAGTAGGCACAAAATAAATGAAGTTTCAGAAAGTAGGCCTTCTTCAATAACATAAAAGTAAAAGTCTAAAAAACTACGTTTTTCTTCAATATCGTTTTTTTTTCAATATCATAAAAATAAGTCTAAGAAACTACGCTTTTCTTCAATAACGTAAAAATACAAGTCTAAGAAACTACGCTTTATTTTTTCAATACCATAATAATAAAATTCTAAGAAACTACGTTTTTTTCAATATCATAAAAATGAAAGTCTAAGTAACTACGCTTTTCTTTTTAATATCATAAAAATAAAAGTCTAAGAAACTACGCCTTTTATTCAATAACAAAAATACACATGAGAGAGAGAGAGAGAGAGAGAGAGAATTTGTCTTTTTAATCAAGAAAATGTTTGAGTACCCAAAGAGTCATCATGAAATGGACGTTGCTTTTCTCTCCAGGCAAAAAAAAAAAAAAAAAAAAAAATCCACCTCCCGAACAAACAGAGCAAAAGCTGAAGGATCCACTGTCCATTGTTTTGAAAGTGACGCGGCACTGGAATGAAAACGTGTTCATGGCAGGGAAAGTTTTTCACTTGATTGAAATAATCACAATTGGTATAGAACACGTCCGGAAATAATTCGCAAGTCATGTTTTTAATTTTGAGAGAAGCCACAGGTGGACTTCCAAACATTCTCTAGTTATTGAAATGCCCGGTTCACTGGGCTGACAGTGTAGCCGCAATATAAGGGTACAGTGGTCTATCTTTTAGTAAATGGCAAAGATAAAAGACGATAAATCTATCAGATAAGCGCTGGGAAAGACATATATCCACTGAAACTAATATAAATATATTGCTGATATTTAACTTTTTCATTATTACTGTGTATACTATCAAGTTAAAGGTTTTCTGCATTCTCGACCTGACTACTGTAACCGCCTAAAGTCTCTAGCTGAAATTTAAGTTATATAATCTGTGCACTAACTATTATAACTCCCAATGCATTTATCTTTCTCTCTCCAATATTATTACTGTTATTACCAGTATTATGATTACTATCTTTTATAGTACCTCAGCTATTGTGTGGATAGTGCCGTTTATTCAATTTTTTTATCATGTTGTCTCAAGTATCTAGATTGGGTATGTTATTGTCTGTATTTTGTATACTCCATGTATATATCCCTGAGCTGAAATAAAGGATATTATTATCATGATTATTATACAAGGTAAATAAAGAAAGAATTGGCAAGTCGAACGCTTGCCAAAAGCACATTTCGTTTTAGGAGGGATCGATTGCAGGAGATGATTAACTGTAAAAGACCTGCAAGATGATTAAATGAGTGGTTAATCAAAGCGAGAGAACCACTCCTTGGGGGGGGGTGGGAGTTTTTCTTCATCACTAATGAGATCAGTTCGCCGTGCAAGAGGAACATGGCTGCTCCCATGGGCATCGTTTCCAGATTTCTTTATTTCGCGGTTGCAGAGAGAGAGAGAGAGAGAGAGAGAGAGAGAGAGACTATTATTCCTTTAGCGGCTTCTACCATATATTTTTTAAAACCATTTGAGGAGACAGATTTGTAAACATCCGATGCATATGATTAGTTGCGTGAGGTAACTCCATTGGTGTGAAAAATGCATCCGATAAATTTTATATACTTTTCTTGTGGAAACCGAAACATTTATCCTTGGTCAACCAATACAACAAATCACTATACCGAAGTTTACCAACCTTAAATAAAAAAAAGGGGGGGATTTTCAATGCTACGAATTTGTCATTAAAAACATAAAAGCCAAAGAACGTAAGACGTGTTTATATCTTGTTCGTAAACAAGAAATCCAGTGGCGTCTACTATCGAAAAGAGAAAGAAGTGGTTATGTCAACATTCACTTTGTTTGACTTTCTCTTTCCAGCAGCTACAGACTCACTTGTTTATATTGACTTACATGGCAGAAACAAAGCAAATCCAACTAAAAGTTAATGCGCACCACTGGTTACTTTTAGTGTTTGATGAAAAGCGTATTTAAATAAGATAAGTATCTTAAATTCCAAGGGATTTCAGAATGCTTGATCACAATTCAATGAAGGTTCTGATTAGATTAATGCTATTACGATGTTCCCTTATTCCCTTTGAGTCTGAAGTTACGTTTCGCTTCACATCATACAAGTAAAGATATTTCAGATGCCTCGTTTATCCCAAATTAGAAAGGAATGTGCTAAAATGTTGAATAAGCTAACTGAAGAAATTAACCAATGGTCTAAACACTACTCCTTTTCATTTCAATTACTATTCTTTTAATTATTCTGTTAATTATCTGTAAATAATACGCTTAAATGCATCTCACCCGTATTACATTCGCTTTTGATTCCCTAAACAAGAATGGATTAATTTCACCGATTATTACATCAATTTTCATCCCCTGTATATTCGTATGATCATTGCAGTATTGATATTCAACCTCTTTTTGCTCATTATGCTAATGCCATTACTACCAAGACGATTTTATTTCCAAATTATTTTGGATAATGTAAGCGCATCTGCAGCACATTAAGGGAAATTCAAACATATTTGATTAATAATAAATAAAGAAAAGTATTCGTTTAAGCAATTATGAATAAATTCTCGAATACCTCAGATACTGAAATCAGGAGAAGGATACTTTTACGAAATGGGGGAACACTGTGTACACGCTTCATCGCACGCAGGTTGACTGTCGTTTAGATTTAGCTGGCCTTATGCCAGCACGGGCTCTTGCTCCTAGAACAGCCCGTAACTTGACTATCGAGATACAGGATCTTACCTGGAAAATTACCGTTTCCTTCGTCGGTTCTGGCTGACGGACTGCGACTGCGAAAAGTGATTTATTTTGGTGTTGTATGGAGCCAGAAAGTGCATATCCTGCTATTAACCGCAGGTAAGATATATTGTCAATTATTCTGCGAATAAATTCTGTGCGCTGTAGCTCAGCAGAACATTCGCCGAAAGCACGAGCTCAATATATTAGACTTTCCCGTCATGATTGACTCATCCTATTAGCAGTATCTCGTGGAGGAGAGAAACATCTGGGAGGCGTGGAATTTGCAACAGGTAGACGCTCTACTAACTATGAACATGAAGGAGATGCGAATGCTTCCAATCATTTATGTATAATACATCTCATGGAGACATGAGATGTATTGTATAGGTTATACATTATAACCTATTTTCTATTGGAGAAAGTATGACATTAAAACCTATTTTCTACTGGTAAAAGTATGACATTAAAACCTATTTTCTATAGGAAAAAGTATGACATTAAAACCTGTTTTCTATTGGAGAAAGTATGACATAACTTATTTTCTAAAGGAGAAAGCATGTCATTAAAACATTTTCCATGTTTGGGCGATGTCGAAGCTGAGATAATGTTTGGCTACAGGTTGGTCTATCAACGTTCGGCGTTTTTCAGAATATTCAGTTGCAACCTATAACAGCCATCTGACCGCCAGGTACTACATATTTCACTCACTAAAAGGAGCAAAGGGACGGTGGGTGTCTGAATTTAACTCGACACCAATTTCTTGTGTGGCGAGGAGCTGCTGGCTACACTCTCAAGAGGCGTCGGGGAAAGCACGTTCTTTTTAATCTAGTGTGACATTAATGGCCCTGAGAGAGAGAGAGAGAGACTAATGCAAGCAATTAAGCCCAGCTGTTAATTACGATATAACTTGTAAGGAATAACGTCTGCCTTCGATTTTCTTTATTTTTTTCTGCTTGCAGTTTATTTCTTTTGGACGAGAATTGAAAAATGACTCTGGGCAAAGCTCTCAGACTCGCTGTATATCTCAGTTCTCTGATTTAAGGGGAGATGTGCACTGGAACCTATGAGGTCATTCAGCGCTGGAAAGGAAAACTGAGAGTAGGTAGGTTTGAAAGGTATAACAGGAGAACTTCGCAGTTTGCATTATGAAATAATTGTTAGGAGAGGGTGGATAACAAGATGGAAGTAAGGTAATATGTATGGAGGTACAGTAAAAGGAATGTAAGGGGTTGCAGCTAGGGTCCGAAGTGACGCTGCGAAGAGCATTTTGTAATGCCTACAGTGTATCCCATGAGGTGCACTGAAGGCACTACCCTTCCTACGGGGGATATCGTTAAGGAACCCTCAAAACTTTTGGTAATCTTTTTATCATGGCATAAATCGAGCTGAATATTCACTGGCCTATCCATTTACGAACACTGACTTTCTTACAATGAACTCAGTAACTGCTGACTTCATTGGATGTCCCATTCCCTGATTTGACTACTAAATTTAAAAGCGACTACAACAATGTTTCCTATAAACTGTTTTGGATGTTTATTTTTAGCTTACGCTGTCAATTCTGCTTCGTACCAAACGCAGTATTTTTCGTTCAGCTGTGAATGCGACCTCAGACTAAGACTACGATAAAGGAACTGTTTCAGATGCCCGTCACTCGAGTCATGGAAAGGTCCTGTTTCTAGGCATTTTCCTCTCAGAATTCACAGACGTGCTCGGATATGGCTGTAGTGCTACCTACCCCCTGGGATTCATGTCTTCGTTTTGATGAGTGCAATGCACATTTCATATCCAAGAGTGCGGTCTGAGGTAAATTTATAAAATAAATAAAATATAATGAAAAAAACACATACTTTGCACTAAATAAATCCCATGATATGATTTACGCTTGCATATTCTCATGCAAATTAGAGGTATTCAAATTGTTTGTTTAACATAATGATTTTGTTTGGTAATATGTGATACAGAGATAAAAACAATGCCGATGCATCCATATGTTCAAACGGAACCAAAGCTCCCTTTAAATTGTCCCTAAATTTTTGTATAATATTGGGTGTCTGAAGCTTTTTACCAAGGTAGGGATATAAATTCATAATGAAATGAAAATTTCAATGTTATATATAAGTGAGAAGGAATTTCCATTCGAATTTAACGCATAAACGAAGGAATCCGGACATAATCCATAGAGATTAGGAGGTCGGGGGTTGGGGGGCGGAACTCCGTAATTTCCTAATTTCTCTTTAGCATAAGTTAACAATATTCTCCCTCATTTTAATTATGATTAATATACGGAATTAACTGTCCGTTAAGTGGGGTGGGGGGAGATATTACGTTGAAATCCTGGAAATGGAAGCAGGTCTTCTTTATGGAATATATCCCTCCAGACGGTTCTCAGAAAGAAATTGTATTTGCGATAAGAGTTTCAGTTATTAACCTGTAATATCCATTTCATGTGGCGGGTCAGTGGTTATACTAAAAGCGAACTATTTTCTTTCGGTCGCACAGCAGCCGAAATTGATGTGTATAAATGGTTAGCTAAAGTAGATTCACATCAGCCGTGCATTTGATGTCTAAGCCAGTCCCTCACGACGATCCTGATTGGCTGTTGATAAGGCAATCAGGCTCTCTTGAGAGTTCACATGGGTAGGATCTATGTTCCACCTCTCCTGAGGTATACGTGCATACATCCTGCCTATGTGAACTCTCTGGAGAGAGATTGAGAGTTTCCAGCCCTGTGATTGGCTTATCAACAGCCAATCAGGAGTGTCGTAAGGGACTGGCCTAGACATCAAATGCATGGTTGATGTGAATCTACTATAGTAACAAACTGATCTCAACTACCTTCTCCACTCATTGGCTAAGGGTTTCCTCTGACAATAGTTTCGTCTGTTAAATTTACTGTGCAATTAAACGCCCATCCAGTCTTAAACATTAAATGGAAGCGATACCTTTAATTCCCAAACATTGTTAATGGTATGACAGGATGTAACTACTGTTTTCACCAGAAGTAACTTTTTTTTTTTTTTTTCTAAAATTATTGATATAAGAGTAATTTTTTTTTCAAAAATTATTTACATAAAAGTAACTATTGTTTTCATTAGAAATAACTATTTTTTTCTAGAATTATAAATATATATATATATATATATATATATATATTATTATATATATATATATATATACATATGTCTATATATATATATATACATATATATATATATATATATATATATATTATATATATATATATATATATATATATATATATATATGTATATAAGTAGAATGTTTTAAAACATTTTGTAAAATTATTTACATAAAAGTAACTATTGTTTTCACTAGAAATAACTCTCTTTTTTTTTTAAATCATTTATATAAAAGTATTTTTTTTAATTTTCTAAAATTATTTACATAAAAATAAGGACTTCTTTTGTTAAAATATTTTACTAAAATTATTATCATATCTGTAAAGTTTTCGTTCTACCCGCAGACAGAACTGTGGGGCTCAGTAGCACCTTGGATGTCGTGACTGGTAATGACTGAATGATTATTCTGAGCAGTCGATCACAAATATATTTCCAGCAACTAAATATTAAGACTAATCTGTTTTCCTCTTAAGTGTTTGACATTCCTGTGTATGCGTCTTCATCTATTGCGATAAGTCAGTCGTAATTTAACGTCTCTCTCTCTCTCTCTTCTCTCTCTCTCGCTCTCTTCTCTCTCTCCCTCTCTATGCTACAAGTTCATATTTAAACTTCCTCTCTCCTCCTCTCTCTCTCTCTCTCTCTCTCTGCTACAAGTCAGTCATAATTCAAACTTCTCTGTCTCTCTCTGTCTCTCTCTCTCTCTCTCTCTCTCTCTCTCTTTGCTACCAGTCAGTCATAATTTAAACCTTTCTCTCCTCTCTCTCTCTCTCTCTCTCTCTCTTCTCTCTCTCTCTCTCAGAAAGCCCCAATCCAGCGTGAGCTACACGCAATTCTACTGACATTTATTGCCAGCACAATCTTTGACAGGATTCACCAACTTCATTTCTTGTACATCATCATCCCCATGGTACTGTTTCTCATAATAAAAACAGCCACCATGAGGGAGTAACATTACAACCGAGGCGGAAGCCACAAACGGCGCGTGAATAATGCTGACACCCACAAGCATTACGTCAATGACTTTGTTTCCCGCCGCGTTCAGCATAGCGGACGATATTGACGGCCTCCATTTCCAACCGCGCGACTTCGAAAGAAGAGAGAGCATTTGGACTGAGGGACGAAAAGGCATACTCTCAGGAGTCATGATTTTCGGTTTTATTTTTTATTTTAGCATGTCTTCTAGGAAGGCTTCGGAGCGCTCGCTTATACTTATTCATTTCTATCTAGAAATGTCTGCAGATGATTTTGAGAAAGTTTGTATTAACGATTCAGCAACAAATACAGTGCTTTCACTGTTACTACTGCTAATAATGAGGACTACCACACACACGGAGCAGTACTTTCACTGTTACTGATACTAATAATGAGGACTACCGCACAAGGTACATTACTTTTACTGTTACTCCTAATAATAATGAAGAATACCACACAAGGTACAGTATTTCACTGTTACTACTTTTAATAATGAGGACTACCACTTAAGAATGTTACTTTTTTCCAACTCGGGGTGTCAGCAAACGTCAGCAAGAGGAATAGAATGCCTTCTGATGCCATTCCTACCCACTGCAACTCTCAAACTTTTGAAAAGAATTGAAGCTGGCAGTACATAGGGAAACAAAACTACCATAACGGATCGAGATTGCACCACTGGATGCCTCTCTCTTGAATGACACTATCAAATGTAATATGAAATGCCAAAGACATTCCTCTAGAAGCGGAATTCGGACTGTTGCCAAAACTGAGATGGATAAAAGGTAAAATTCTGTATTATTTGGTCTGGCATCTTGTAGTATAAAATACTTTTGGGAATATCAGTGCCATTTGCGTACAAGTAAACTAATGTATGTTTGTGTGTGTGTGTGTGTGTGTGTGAGAGAGAGAGAGAGAGAGAGAGAGAGAGAGAGAGATAGAGAGAGAGGACGTTTTCAGCCAAATTGGAATACAAGCCACGCACAGATTTTAAGGGTTAACGCAAATGTCTGAATTCACAAAGAGAAGCACCTTAACTATATACGGGTGTACGTCAAATTATAATTGCCTTTCGAATTATATACACATGTATAATATATATATAATATATATATATATATATATATATATATCTATATATCTATATATATATGTGTGTGTGTGTGTGTGTGTGTGTGTGTGTGTGTGTGTGTGTAAATAATTTGTGCTTTTCATAAATAACGGTCTTCTTAAGCACCAAGATTTTGTAATGCTAATTCAGTCCGCCTTTACGTTCACTTCAATAATAAAATATAAAATGGCGAAATTAAACCTTAAATTTCGTTCTCCAATAGTAACCTTTCCGCGGCGAATATGAAGGATTCACTTCTATAGATCTAAAATGACGATTATGAAATCCTAGTTTTGCGAACCACTAGAAAACTAGTTTTCTTTTGCGTAATTTCAGACGGGTTGTTCAGTTCCTAAGAATTAATACTAACGTGATAAGTTTCCCTTTTACCTTCCAAGCGTAAACTACGCATCTCCAGAGCTCATTACAGTACCTACAAAATGGTTCAGAAACCGACTGTTCTCATTCGTGATTCAATACCTTCGTCTCTGCAAAGCTGTTTCACGCTGCTTTTTCGCTTTTCGCGAAATAATCCTCCCTAGGACGCCGGGAACGAATTTGTGACCCTCTTTCCTATCGGGAATGCGGGATTCATAGCAGGAAGGCATCGCCAAAGACTCGAAACCGAAGTCTATGAGGATGAGGGTGGAAAGATGAAATACGGTTATTAATAACGTTTCAGTTTAGACCAAAACATTGGAAAAAGCGAGCTTGAAGAAGTTACATGATACCGTCCTCTCTCTCTCTCTCTCTCTCTCTCTCTCTCTCTCTCTCTCTGTCTGCCAGCATCCTACAATAAAAAAAATGACAAATCCTTATTTTTACTCCGTAATTAATCACCATCTTCTTTCAAGAACATAACTTTTGTATTGTCTACAAAATATACGATTAATTGACTCTTAAACTGCTGAAAAAAAGCCGATGTCTGTAAAACAAAAACAGAGAGAGAGAGAGAGAGAGAGAGAGAGGAGAGAGACGAAGAGAGAGAGAGAGAGCATTCAGTACGGTATTAAATTGAAAAGAAATAAAAATCAAATGAACTATGAGGCCTGCAAACACTAATATATATATATATATATATATATATATATATATATATATATATAATATATTATATATATTATATATATATATATAATTATATATATATATATATATATATATATATATATATATATATATATATATTAGTGCAAACACTAATATATATATATATATATATATATATATATATATATATATATATATATATATATATATATACACACACACACACATACACACTTTTATATATATATATATATATATATATATATATATATATATATATATATATATATATATATATATATCCATTAAAATTTATTCTTTTGTCTCTGTAAATATCAGTAGCACATAATATACAAAATGAAAGCAACCATTTAACGATTTATTTCTCGAATTATTAACAATTTATCTCTCGAATTATATGAGAAAATGTATACCCGTTATTCTGATAGAGTTAATTAACGTCTGGTCAGCGAAACCTTCAACTAGCCTATGAAACCGTAAAGCTTTTTTATTGGAAAATTTATTTTGCATTCGCTTTTACAAGGAGTTAAAAATGAGGTAAAAGCTTTTACACATTTTACTGTTGCTTTGCTAAAAGCATTTATTAAGTGCCAATGTGAAGTTTTTATTTATTATTTATTCTTGTTTATTATATTTAATGACCGGGATTTAGTTTCGATTGTCGATAGCCAGACCAGATCCAGTATCTATATTGACTGGGTTAGCCTATGAAGAAGAGTTTGTACGTCATTATTGCAAACTGGTATTACTGACGCTATGATCAGATCATCTTATCTGTTTTCCTCTTCCTGCTCTGTGTCAAAATAGCGTCCTTGTTGTAAGTCCAGAAAGCTATTTAATTGAATAGCAACACTCAAAATCAGGCTCTTTACGATCAAAACCAGAAGTAGGAAGAGTAAGTGAACATTTCTTGGCTACGAGGATTCTAACCTCCCCTCTCTCTCTCTCTCTCTCTCTCTCTCTCTCTCTCTCTCCTCTCTCCTTCAGATGTTCATTTTGCCCACACAGTGGAAACGCGCTTTCTGTATGGTAGATTCATAGAAAAGAATGAGAGAGGAGGGTGGACTTTTTCTTTCCTTTCATTTTTGAAACTGCACAGAGAGCTAGAGTGTTGTCTCGTTTGTCAGACTATTCCACGTTGACGTATCAGTTTCTGATTCTTTTTCTTAAATGTAGACGTTTTTCAGAATGTATTACTTAGGCTACGAATCTACATTTGCGAGACATGTTTTAATATTGATATTCGCCTGGATAGTGATATTACTAATGCCAGGACGGCTTACAATAGTATAGACGGCTTACGAACTATCACTGCTTTAAGGACATATGTAAGTAATCCGGATTTATTTTACCGACAATGGTGAAGGACGGGAAACTCAGAGACAAGCGAAGGAGAGAATACTGGAGACACTGTTGAAATAGATGGGAAATGGTCAAGTGGAAAAGCAAAGATTGTTTATGAAGGTGCGATTTCTGGAATTGAATCGTGGATTTCGTCCAGGCAAGAACGTAAAAAGAGAGAGTTGCTAACTGGAGATTGAATTTCAACCGAGGAGTGATACACCTTGGGGAGGTGTCAGATGTTACTACAGCTTCCAGGAAGAATCCAGGAAGCTCTGATAAATAACAAAAGACAAGTAAAAAATGAGCCGTAATTTCTTCGACACAATCGAGTTTTCTGTACAATAATGCTGTATAAAACCATCAGCTATGACTGGTAGCGTTTCAGTTACTCATCAGATACGGTAGAGTGAGAGTGCGTTCCGTGCCTCCGGAAAGTGCTGCCATATGCACAGTCCATGGCTAACTTTAACCGTAAACAAAATAAAAAGCTGAGGCTAGAGAGCTGCAATTAGCTATGTTTGAAGATTACCAATTACCAGTCCTCTAGCCTCAGTAGAGTTTTAGATCTGAGGGCGGACAGAATAAAGTGCGGACGGACGGAGCCGCGCAATAGCAAGAGGGGTCCAGTTAATATGAGAAGAGCAAAGGTTTTTGCCTCAAATCCGGGTTAAGAGGAAACATATTGGACGAGAAATAGAAGAAAAAGTTATACTTTGAGCAGACTTGACATTTAGAGCCTGCTGAAGACGAACTTGTCCAGTATATATTCAAGGGTAGCATGAAATATGCAATGAAAGGACAGAGATATCAATCTTCATGCTGTTTTATTTCCATAAGGCAATTGCAGTGTCAAATTACGAATATATCACTGATAACGAATAATATCGACGCCCTTTAGGGCATGTTCTCTTGTATACTTTCTTGAGAATATCTTTTATTTCCATGTGTAAATCGTAATGTAATATAATGAAAACCTAACATAGCTAGTAACCTTTACTTCAAATAAAAAGGTACAGAAATCACCTGTTGCGTTTAAATAAAAAAAAATGAGAAAACTCTTCTATAAGGCGTCTTCAAGATTCGTACATTCCGTAATTATATTTGATTTCTTTTGATTTTTCAGCAACTATAAAAGACTACAAAATCTCTTAGCACAAATTTACAGCTTCTTACCTTGTTCTCTCTCTCTCTCCAGCCAGGCAACTTTATCAACAGCCAATTTAGAACGTCAGAGAATCAGTAACAGAAAAAGGACCCTTTTCACTGTCATCTTTTTATATCTTTTTTTATAAGAAAGGTGACGAACATCCTTCCCCGTCCACTTCCGAAGAAAAAAAAGAATGAAGGGAAAAAAGAACGAAAGGAAAAAAGAATGAAAGGAATAAGGGCGACGATAACAAACTTTGATTCTTAACTTTCCACGGAAGAGTTTCTAATTCTATCTGCTTCTTTTTTTTATGTTTATCACGGATGTGTTTCTGTGCTGGTTTCTTTCTATGTTTCTTTCGTTGTGACGATCGCCTTCTTTTGCAATAATTATAAAATCATACTACTTTTGCGGATCGCGTCAAGATTAGCTTACTCACTATTTTTCAAGACGATATTATACCAACTTTGATATATATATATATATAGATATATATATATTATATAATAATAATATTATAAGTATATATATATAATATTAAAATAAATATTATATAATCAAATAAACTGTTCATTGACAACTGCGAAAAGGAAAATGCTTTTTATTACAAATATTCATACTTTCCCTAATTGTAACTAATTGTAAACCGTAAGTAGGATATTGATTGTTTATGAAGTAGTTAGTCCACCCAAATTTCGGAAAATACGTGATTATGAATTCTGTTGTTTTGAAGCACAACGGTAAGTTTTATTATTCTTGACATCATTAGTATAATCTTAGGCTTGTTGCTAAGGTTTCAGAATTACACTTATTCTTGAAATTGTATCTAGAGTTTTTTTTTTCCTTTTGGTCGCCAGCCTTTTTTTTTTTTCTTTTTACCAAAATGTCGAGCGGCACATACAGATTAGTTAACCATGAACTTGAAGGAAAATATTCACCTTTCCCAACTTCGAATAAGGTCCGATAATTCTAAAAAGCTAAAAACAACTATTCTACTTCAATTAAAAAAAAATTGTTCAACGTAAAATATTAAAAGCACCGATTTGTTTTCCATCCTTGGAGATGGTGCCGATAAAATTGCCAAACCTACTCGATTCTCCCAGAAGGAATCCGTCGTATATGCTAACTAATTTAATATTTTTCAACATACTAAAAATGGTAAATAATAAACATCTATAGCTTATACCTTTAAATTGTGCTGATAATCGCTGTATATTCCTCCCTGCTAAGACGAAATTCTTTCTTTTTTGTCGGTATTGTTAACATTCCTTGGTAACGGCGCTGTCAGAATTGCTAACTGGCCCGGTTGTAGGCGAAGATAATCCATTTAAATGTACTACTTTATTCATAATTTAACAACCTACAAATAATAAATATTGAATATTGGTCTTCTATATTTTTATGTACCAACAGAATCGTTTTCTGCTTCTGAGTGACAACGCATGAATGCCTATTGTTTGTTGGCCAGCCTGCATCTACGTGGCGCCAAGTTGGAACAAGGAATCTTTATTATGGGTGAAACTGATCGTCACTTGGTATTATGAACTTCTTATTGACATTATATTAAGTTAACATATTTACATGTAAGGAAATGTTATTCTAGTAAAATTGTAGTCTAGATATTCCAGGCAATTAGATGATTTAGTTTATGAGAAAAATGGAATTATAAAAATATCCGAGACCCTTACTCCCCAAAAATATTAAGATGTAGTCGTCCTACCAATAGATGGCGCCAGCTCCTCTATTTGGAGCAAAAATACATCGAATTCCTTCTCTGGAAGAAGGACTGTAAGTGGCCACGTGGTCGCCCTAATCAGTACGATAAACTGATGATAACATAGAATTATAATTTATATTTTTTTGCGTATTTTGATACGGTTTCATGAGCTAGAGATAATAAATTTTATCTGAAATGTATTTGTCCATTCAACATCAAATACATGATTGACATAATATACCTGAATCTAATTGTTTAACTTATCAGCCATTTTCTAATATGCAACGCTGATGATTCTGTTGATAATCGGGTACTGATATAATCATTTACCCGTGTAATTATCATGGTGGTATAATCTAGTATGCCATGCATTCCCTCTGTCTTCTGCAATCATAAGGAAATTCGTCAATTATTACAAACCTATTCAAACATTGCATTAGCTTCCTACACGCTTTTGCAATAAAGCCCCCGTTAAACATCAGATCTGAGTATTTATACGAAATTCCGGTCAAAATATATCTGATTTCCGTGACGAGACAATACTTGGCCCCCTTTGATATTTTCATAATATAAAGACACCACTGGCATTTAAATCAGTTTACTGAACAGATCGAGTATCAGCAGTTGCATTAATAAAATATAAACGTTTTCGATTGACATCAACTCACTTTCAATCGATATTTTAGAATCAACACATTCCTGCAATTCTTAGCATACTCTTTGCAAGCATTTGCAGGCACCCTTTTTAACATGATACAAATGCAATGCACTTTTGCTATTCCGCCAGTCTCTCGTTGAGAGACTCCCTAGTTACGTTATGCCACGCCCCGCTTTCCCTACTATCCGTTGCTAACTAGTTAATGATTTCCTTGAAAGTGTGGGGACCCCGAAAAGGGTAAACCTATCTATAAAAATGCAAAAATCAATCAACGAGCAATATACATATTTTTTCTGTTTAATTCTGCTGACCTCAATATATGTAACGTTTTACTAATTATCGCTGTCGCCACAGATCTCTCTCTCTCTAAGCTCTCTCTCCTCTCTATCCCTCTCCGTCTCGCTCTCTCTCCTCCTCCCTCCCCTCTCTCTCTCTCTCTGTATCTATCTAGCAAACGCGGTCACTTTTATCCCTTTACCACAACGATCAATATGCACTTCAATCTTTCTTCTCTATCCTTTACCGTTTTCTCCCCCTTGGCTTTCACTCAACTTTTAGTTTTCATCAAAACTACAACTTTGAACCTTCTCGAAACTTCTCTCTCTCGGCTCGATTGAAAAATCTCTCTCTCTCTCTCTCTCTCTCTCTCTCTCTCTCTCTCTCTCTCTCTCTCGCTGCCTGTCCGGCTTGACGTTTCCGAAGTGGGATTTTGATGCTCGACTGTTTATCAATATTCTGTGTTTTGCAAGCCTTGAATATTTCAATCTGTAGTTCAACCTTACATCATTCATCTAATTTTAATCTATAGTTATATACGTGTGTGTATATATATAGATATATATATATATTATATATATATATATATATATATATATATATGATATATATATATATATATATATATATATATATATATATATATATATATAATATAATAATATTTAAAATCAAGAATTACAAAATACATTGGTACTAAATTGATGTAAGCAATGCGGATGAGTTGATAATGATTACAGGTTCAACTGCAGATAATATTATATATATATATATTATATATATATATATAGTTATATATATATATATATATACTATAATATATAATATATATTCTATATATATTAAAACCTGCGTCGGTAGATTGAATATTAGTAAACGTGAAACACGAAAAGAAACCCGTTTATTAAATACCATTTTTTTTAGAAACATAAAAACAACAGTACATAAGTGAATCCTATCCTTTCCACAGGAACAAGAACAACAATTATTCCTCATCAAATTGGGTACACCAATGTTTCCTTAACTTACGGACTGAAGTAACAAAACGTTAGTTATTATATTATAAAATTTCATGGTTATCTCGTTCTGTTATACGATTTCATTGACTGCGAGCGATATTTTAGTATCATGACTGGGGCGTGTGTAACGATGTTGAGAGAGAGAGAGAGAGAGAGAGAGAGAAGAGAGAGAGAGAGAGAGAGATTATTGATGGGTTGTTGCATACGCTATACTGTTGTTTTAGATTAAGCTGACCTTATTCCGGCACGGGCTCTTGGTCGTAGAGCAGCCCGTAAATACGCTATATACTGCTGTATGTTCGAGCTGATGACAATACCTATATGTTTACAGTACTAAATGGATTTGAGGTCGAAATATCAACGTTTGCTAAAAAATTTTGACGAACAATGATTCAACTTCACAAATGGCTACATAAATCGAGTGGTGTTTTATTTTGTCAGTGGAAGGCTGTAATATCATGTATTGAGAATAATCGTCCCATTTGGAAATATGTAACCGAACTATGATCATATTGTGTTTGCGACCACCCATACAACTTTCTCTCTCTCTCTCTCTCTCTCTCTCTCTCTCTCTCTCTCTCTCTCTTTCTGAAAGTACTGAGGTACTACTACTTCCAGGACAAGAGCGCCTTTTAATTTTTACGAGAAGCTTTCGCTGCTTGTTTTATTGCCACTTTCCATGCCGTGGGTATGAAGGATAAGCCTTCTTGTGGGCAAAAGGGCTGATGGAGGCGCTTCCCTTCTGCAAGTGTTATTTGAACGGGAAACAAAGATATATGAGCGCTTGGGTACTAAAACCCCAACACCGAGCTGTGGAGGTCTGTGGAGGATTCAAGATTTTATCGGATTTTGCGCTGTTATGACGGAGAACTTCGTTTTTCTCTAGTGGCAAAAAAAAAAAAAAAAAAAAAAAAAACTATCGAAGGCAAGGAACTATACGCCGGAAATAAACTACGCATATACTAAAAAAGAGATTTCTATAGTTTCTAATAAAAATTAATGACCGTAGAGTAAAACTTGCTGCTGTGGAATTCACAAGACGTGAAACTGTTTTTCAACCATGCATCTCTCACACTTCTTTCTTTTATATCTATATTTTAAGGCAGGAATAGTCCACTGGTACCAGATAATTTATACATTCCTTTTAAAACTTACCTCGAGAAAGCGCAAGGGTAGAAAAACAGATATAGTAGAGCATAGCTATGAAGTAAATGACATCTGTGAATATACTATATTCAGTCTCGACAATCACATGACTTAAAACTGAGCCTAGAGTCTATATTGACCTACATTTGCTAAAAGCATGAATTAATTGGGATTCTGAGCATTGATTTATGCCTCATATGCTTATAAAGCATTGGCAAGAAATCAGCCAATAATAATGAGACCAGGAAGGAATTCTCTGGGAAGTTACGCAGCTCTAATATCCTGTCGGGCGAAGGACCAAGAGAACTGGTGCGCATAGTCTCCAAGGAAAACGGCCGAAGGACTCAACGTAAGCAGATTTAGTACTGAAGGATTCAAAACGCACAGGGAATAACCAATGTAAAGGATTAGCTCGACTGTGGAATCAGGATTATATTCGTGTGTTCTGGAACTGAACAAGACCGGCGATAGAGCAAGCGAGAGAGTTTATCAAATTTTGGTGGTTGTTGGTTTTTTATAGTTACGGTTCTGCTTCTGATTATGTATGTATGTATATATATATTATATATATATATATATATATATATATTATATATATATATATATACATATATATATATATATATATATATATATATATCTCTATATCTATACTATATATATATATATATATATATATATATATATATATATATATATATATATATATATATATATATATATATATATATATATCTACCTCTCTCAATCTAACCATGGAATTATATAAATCTGACTGTAATTCGACAGCTCAGGGTCTCACAGCTGGTTGGAGAGAGGGAGAGAGAGAGAGAGAGAGAGAGAGAGAGAGAGAGAGAGAGAGAGAGAGAGAGAGAGAGACTTGAATCGTCTCCATGTTACCATACTTTGAAATTTTATGGTATGGTGTGAAACCTTATAAAACACGACTATAATACCCTCTCTCTCTCTCTCTCTCTCTCTCTCTCTCTCTCTCTCTCTCTCTCTCTCTCTCTAAACAAAAAAAAAACTTTCCATCGTCATAGATTGATCTCATGATTCGAGTACAAGATTTATCGCGTCAAAGGAGAAGTTCGCAGAACACAGGCCCTCTAGTTTTTTTATAACGGCTGTAGCCTGAAATATGATACGAACTTTGCTCCTTCAAGTTGGGTCATTATTGTCTATATATGCTTCCTCCTCCTCCTCCTCCTCTCTTAGACTTCCCGACGTGAAACTGGTTAAGTTTCTTTTCCACATTTGTTGTCGTGTACTCGGTTTTTTTTTTCTTCTCAAATGTTTCCCGGCCCATTGCAAGTTGGCAATGCTTGGAGACTTCGTGTAATTTGGTGCTATGCTCTTAAATTCAATATCTTTTACATTGTAGAGGGATTAGCCCTTATTGGCAACAAGTTTTTTGATATGCAATTTAAATGGACGATATTTGCGTTCCTAGTACTTTATTATTCAATTTTCTAAATACACTTAAGTCATTTTGAAAGAGATGATACATCTATTAACTGAAACTACCCAAGTCATGCAGGGTATCTTCCTTTGGCGTCATGCACGAGTGGTTTGCATAGGCAGTTGGGTAACGAGTTATAAACTCGAGGGATAAAAGCATCCGAGGTCGTGGAATCTGGAACTGAAGGCTTTTTTTGAGGCTCATTTTCCAACGGTTGCACTTCTGGGCGTATGAAACATCTTTTAAAATGGAGGCTTTTAACTTTTTCATTTTTGCGAAGTGTTATTTTGTACCTTAATGACACCGCTATGTCTTTCTTCTCACGGCTTATTCTCAGTATCCTATTCTCACGCTTTCTTCTCAGTTTCCTATTCAGGTGACAGAGCCAGATGCATTCTGAGGAAATTGTGAGTAGGGCAGTGTTTGCATCGTAAAGGAGAACGTTCAGATTCCTCTCTAATAACGATAGTTTGTAAGACTTTGGAAGCATTGGATACCTGTGACAATTTCATGGAGGAAATAAAATGCGAAGGAAAATTCTGATTCACAGAGACGGGAAAAGAAGTAGGGTACTTTGATTCTTGTGATTAAAGTGCAGTATGCCAGTATGTATACATACATACATACATACATATGCATATATATATATATATATATATATATATATATATATATATATATATATATAAATAAATATATGTGTATATAAATATTATATATATATATATATATATATTATATATTTATATATATATATATATATGTGTGTGTGTGTGTGTGTTGTGTGTGTGTGTGTGGTGTGTGTGTGTGTATGTATGTATGCATGCACTATGTGTGTATGTGAGTTTCCATTAAGATCACACTACCTACTTTCATGTTTTTGTCAGTAAGAATTTTCCTTCGCATATAATTTCCTTTATGAATCTGTCACAAGTATCCACTGCACCAAACTTTCACTTCCGTCTTAAAAATAAATCTATCATTATCGTTGAAATTATCGCACACTTTCGATCACTACTCGATATAGTTTGAAACTTTTCCATGAGAAAAGGCTACGGACATTACAATGCAGTTTTCACATTATAGTATTATTCCCCGTTTGTTGAAAGTGGGTCAGGCACAGAAGGTTACGAATCCCTGATTTTTAAGGGACTCGTTAGTGTTTAGTATAAGCTCCGGGAAACATATCCCCAATAAACAGGACATGCAGACATACATAAACTCTCTGAATGCTTCTAGAAAAATACGCACCAATAAACCATCTTATCAAAGAGATTTCTGTATGCCAAAGGTATTGCACTTTGAAGCAAGTGTATTGCAAAGGGGATTCAGAAGGAACAAAGGAGATATAGAATAAATTCACGGATTGTACGATATATCCGGATCTATCTCATTGCAGATTATATTGTCTTAGTATTCATAAATCCTTCGGTTTAACAGAGATCAATTGTTGAAAAGATTGCCTGGGTATCTCAGAGGTATCCAAATGTCCAAATGTATTCCAGTGTGCTGGCTGGCTCTCTCTCTCTCTCTACCTCTCATCTCTCTCTCTCTCTCTCTCTCTCTCTCTCTACATTATCTATATATATATATATATTATATATATATTTATATATATATATATATATATATACACACACACACACACACACACACACACACACATATATATATATATATATATATATATATATATATATATATATATATATATATGTATGTGTTTACGTTGGGGGGATATTTTTCATTAATATCACGCGACGCACCCAGTAAATGTATATTACGTTTATGAGTTCTTGTATGCCACATAACTATCGTGTGAGTCAAGTAATAGGTAAGAAAGACTTATATCAATGAATCAATGAAAAGAATTCGCAATAAAGAAGCAAGGTATTTGTTACGTGTTTCCAGATATGACCTACCCAAAGTTTTTTGTTCTTGGAATATGAAAGGTGCCCAGAAATTTTCGTGAATACGAACACCAGTACCAGACGGGGGGTGGGGGTGAGAATTGTTGAATCATTTGAAAAGAGCCCCAACATACATTTAACTTGGAGAACGCAGGGGCTTTGTATTTAGTGTTTAACTTTCCTTTTTGTCGGACTTCCAATACTAAAGCTACATTGTTTTGTTCATTAGCAGGCAAGCAGTATATCGAACATATTATTATTATTATTATTATTATTATTAGTAGTAGTAGTAGTAGTAGTAGTAGTAGTAGTAGTAGTAGTAGCAGTAGCAGTAGCAGTAGTAGTAGTAGTAGTAGTAGCAGTAGCAGTAGCAGTAGCAGTAGTAGTAGTAGCAGTAGCAGTAGCAGTAGCAGTAGTAAGTAGTAGTAGTAGTAGTAGTAGTAGTAGTAATTACGTTTCAATCAATTTCACATTAAACAGTACTACTTCCCTCCCAGAGTGTTATTGGATGAATTTATCATATTATTATTTACCGAATGAGCAACAAATATATCTTAGTTCTATTCATAGCATTATTATTGTTATCATTATAACATAATTAGTTACTACGTTACAATCAATGGAACATAAACAGTATTACTTGTCCCCCAGGGTTATTGGATGAATTATATTACTGGTTACTGAATGAGCACAAAATTTATGTATTTTCGTTCAATTCATAGTATTAGTGAGGCTTTTACGTAGTCTACTTCCTCAAGGAGCTGTACAATATTCTAGCATTCTTAGACAATGATACTGTATCTATAGGCTTTTTCGAAATTGTTGTTATTTTCAAGGTATAATATCTCCCTTCGGTGAAACATTGTAAGACGATGAAGTTGTCAGGGATAAATTTAATCAAAACGAGTGACTCGAAAACTGCTCCTGACTGAACAAAGTTATATAGAAGAAGATAAAAAATATATGTGGTTTCTATATTGTTTATTCAAAGTGAAAATAACACTTGAATGTTTCTTTTTTTATGAATTTCTGATAAGTGGGAAGTAGAATAATTCCACGAGATGTAGATAGGAATACTCTTGTTAATCTTAGAACGGTTAAATACTCTTTCTCATTAAATGAATTCTTTTATATATAACACATACCATTTTGTCACGAAGGAAACTCAAATTTCTATCACACTAAGTCATTCAACTAACTGTTGTAATACAATTTTACGGAAATTAAATACAAAAGAAGGTGTAAACTTTTAACCAAACTATGTTAAATTAATTAGAATATGAACATGGTTCTTCCTATCTCCTCCAACACATTGCAACACTTAACATAATTCCAACCCTTCGTTGCACTGGCTGTTTAACTGCAAATCACAAGAATAACAAGAGCATAGGATAATGAAAAGGAGAAAAACCTCTGGTACGTAACCTCCATTTCAATATGAATAGTCATATACTATGTCGCACTACCTTTGAATACAGTACGTACGAACTTTACGAAAACCATACGTTTAATCAAACCGCGAAATCCATCTGACGCAGGAGGAATGTGTGAGTCTCTTTACAAGTTAATAGCGTACAAGTATTAAATAGAGAAAATCTTTACTCCATGCCTGGCGACTAAATAGCTCTCGATAGAGAGATCCCCATTCTCGTCAGCAAATAGGCGTTAATTAGCTAATGACCCCCGAGTCACTCGTACGCAGTTCTTTCCAGTGAAACCTTTGATGGTTCCAGTCAGCAAAGAGAGTTAAAGGATTTTATTATCTCTGTTCCTGATTCGAGCCGCCTATAATAGCCTCTGCATCTGGTTGCACGAGTGTAAATCAAGTGCAGTTAATATAAATTTTACCGAGTTTTAAATATTTGTGCGTTTCTGTCTCATAGTTCTCCTGCTGACTCTACTTCCCTCATTTTACATCTATGATAATAATTAGAATAATGGAGAACCACTTTCTCATCGACCAACCGCCATCTTTGATTACTGGTTCTGCTTGTAATGAAAGCAATCAGTATTTTTATTCTCAATAAGGTGGCTGAAGATGGCGATCAGGATGATTTTGATGAAAGCAGAAGTGGCTATATATATATATATATATATATATATATATATACAATATATATATATCATGTATATATATATATTATATATTATATATATATATATATATATATATATATATATATATTATATATATATCTATATATATATATATATATACATATATATGTGCTTAAAATCACAGTAGATGCACGTGACTTCATTAAATAACCGAATACCACAGGAAATTGATAGGCAGAAATCCAGGCGCCTTCTTCTTTACTGAGACATTGTCAAAGAACGAATATATATATATATATATATATAATATATATATATATATATAATAATAATATATATAATATATACATATATATATATATATATATATATATACATGTTTGTGTGTTTACAGTTATACAATTTAAAAATCCTCTTAAAATTACTTTCGTTGGTTACGAAAGAGTATTGGACTGACCACACACAACAATGTTATAAAAGGTCTTCGTAACTGTAGCATTCCCATGAAATACGTAAAGCTGCTGCCGTAGATGCTATGTTAGTAACGATGCGCTGTTGTCATATAAATTTAACGGTAAATAGTGGTTTGTTGAAAAGAAATCCCAAGCCACCTTTTCTTTTCGCTCTTCTCACAGATTTTATAATGAAGTGTTAGGAGCTCGAACAGTCTAAATAGACTGGAATGAATTTAGATGCTGACAGTGATTGATACATTTTATTCACGAAATGTTACTAAAATTTAATGATATATCTGTGAACAGATATCATGACTTGGCCACTAAGATAGGAGCCTCGCTGTAGCGATTGCCAATACATTGGCTACTCTGTCTGTCTCTTTGTCTGTCTAGGTCTGTATCTGTTTCACTGACTGTCCCTATCTTTGTGCCTAAGACTTCAGAACGTCACAAGGAGAGTAGAGTAAGTGTTTGTTTAGAAGCTTAACAATTTTGAATGATAGGGTCGGCATGATATCAAAAAAAGGAAGTTGGCTCAGTTTATAGGAGAAAGAAAGCAAAATAAATTCGTTTGCGTATGTGTTTTGATGAGAGAAATTATCAGTCATGTATATATATGAGAGAGAGAGAGAGAGAGAGAGAGAGAGAGAGAGAGAGAGAGAAGAGAGACTCCCACCGAACTCAGGTGAAAATGCTGAATGAAGTCTTAGTACTCTCAGAGAGAGAGAGAGAGAGAGAGAGAGAGAGAGAGAGAGAGAGAGAGAGCGCCGGGTCTTTGATGCATCCTCCCCGCATCTGTTAAAACTTCCAGATTTCATTTTCTCTCTTAACTTACTTCCGGGTTCTTTTACTTCTTTTTTTTTTCTTCTTCGTGCAAAGGGTTTTGGGTTCCCTGTTTCCCTTCGCTTTGCAGTTTTTGTCTTTCCAAAAATGGAGACTTATAAAGGAAATGAAATCAAAGATACGGCAGAATAACAAACGTATATGTTTCGTGGGAATACAAGGCAGTGCGTGTTTGTGTGTGTGCGCGCGAGCGTGTACAAAAAAAAAAAAAAAAAGTGGGGGTGGGGGATTGGGATGTGTGTGTGTGTGGGGGGGGGGGGGGGCGGGGGGGGGGGGGGGCGGGGAAAAGGGAAAGGAATATTATACGTCACCAATTTCCAAAGGGGAATATCTTATCCCAAAAACAGGAAATATATCGGTGCGGAATACGAAGGAAAAGGCCAGAAAAGGTTCTGGGGAGAATTCATAAAAAATTTATTGTGCCAATTTTTTTTCCCCCTTTTTTTTGTGGGGGCAGTCGGGGGAGGTTTCCTGGACCACATGATTAACGGGTATATCACAGGAGTGGTATTTACTAATAAACAAACGCTTCTATTACCCAAACGCTACATTTTAACGACTCTCTTTAATATATATGAAAGCTAATTAAATATCAATTTAATTGGAAAATTTAGGGTTTTAACTATCGCTGGCAACTTTATATAGATTCTTTGCGGAAAATCTATAATATCAATACAATGATAGTATGTGATGAAATAAGGGACATACATTACTTTTGCCAGCAACTGCTCTTAAATTTCAATCACAACTTACAATTTATTAACAGCCTCATGAAGCTGTTCTAAGAAAGCGATAATTTATCAGAATGAAATTATTATTATTATTATTATGTTATTATTATTATTATTATATTATTATTATTATTATTATTATTATTATTATTATTATTATTATTATTCAACTTCTCAATAACAAAGTCGACTTAAAATACACATTTAAATTTTTCTAAACTGTTTCGATAATGACAAACTTTACAATTCGAAAATGATGCAATCTATCCTTTACAAAATCTCTCTCTCTC
>NC_087204.1:4845185-4855185 GCF_015104395.2 Macrobrachium nipponense
CTAAAATAAGGAATTTACGCTCTAAAAAAACATGGAAAGATGGAGGCAAACAGGCGGTGAAGCAATTTCAGGAATTCAGTGACTAAATCTCCACAAACGAAAAGAACCAAACATGCCACAAACCACGGAAATCCAGCAGTGGCACGAGAACTCTTACAACCTCTAGTTTTCGTGCAGAAGACTGTACGTATACGTACTGTACGTAGTAATATATGCATACATGTCATTGTACGCGTTATAGTGTATAGTATATACATACACTACTACTTCTTAGTTTATGTCGCAAAAATGCATATACTTTTCTTGCTATATACTCATCCAATTTTACTCCGGTATTCTATGCTGTACCTTGCAATTATTCTTGCAATACACAGACAAATATATATATATATATATATATATATATATATATATATATATATATGATGCATATATTGTGTGTGTATGTGTGTGTATTACAGGAATAATTGCAAGGCACAGCATAATTACCTAAGTAAATTTGGGTGAGTATATACAAAGCAGGATTAGTTTACGTCAAGTTCATTACTCGACGCTTTTTATTCAGCTGTTTAAAATATTCACAAATAATGGTCAGACGTTTATAAGGACCATTCGCCCCCTATAATCATTATTATGAGTCTGAAGAAGGCTAAAGGGTAAAATATATATTTACATTGGGTGAAAAAATGTTGCAGAACATTTAAAAGTCAAGCGTATGAAACAGCTGCAATTCAGGAATTCACAGTATAAAATTGGTCTCAGTTTGGAATAATTACCCTCAAGAATCGTCAATTCGCGTGAGATGCGAATAATGGAAGAATCAATCCTCCACTTCCGTCATAAAAACCAGTGGTGGTGTGGTTTGTATCTCAAGTGGAGTCGATATCCACCTATTTGTATGATGATCAGATACCCCTCGATCATTGGACGAAGCCACTTGTATCATTCAATGGGGCAAAATCCCCTTCGACCTCTGCTCACCTGACACAAGGAGTCGTGAAAGTCCAAATGGTTCCCGATGGGAAAGAAAGTCTGGGTGCTGCTGTATAAATTCCTTTAATAAGTTTTTGCGAAAGGTAGGAATTTCTCCCACAGATACCATTATTGAGAGAGAGAGAGAGAGAGAGAGAGAGAGAGAGAGAGAGAGAGAGAGAGAGAGAGAATCTACTTACTTTAATGAATGGAAGGAACTGAAAATACTATTCATATGTTTCACTAAGTTCATTACTTGCTTTATTGAATGAAATGAATGGAAAATACCATTCGCATGTTCCACAGTGTTCAATGTATCATGAAACCGACCACCTACCATGATCGCTTTCATCAAAACTCACAAAGTCATATCATGCGACGGTTGATTCCCACCAGCAATAATCAAACTCCACAATGAATATTCGAATCCTTTTAGAGACAAGTAATTAAAACAGCCCTGAATGAGAAGTTAGGTCTCTCATAATTTACTATTTCCCTGCAGGTGTTTGGAGAGCGGGCGAGTTTGGGACAATACCGTTTTGTAATCCAACACGGTATTGCATCTTGATTAAATTTTGTGGAAATATATATATATATATATATATATATATATATATATATATCTATATATATATATATATATATATATATATACAATAATAACTTGATCACGAAGTATATAAAACGTGATGTTATGTATAAATAAATGGTTTTTGCCACGAAGGAAAAAATGAAAAAACGAGATAGCCGAGTACTTGCAGTCCTGTTCAGACCCTTTACTAAGGCAAACTGATTTTACAGAGGAAAACATAGTCAATAGAAGGCTTAATATCCAAAACTGATAGTACAAGATTAGCCAATTACAAAGGTATCACCCCAATTGGGGTGATACCTCTGTAATTGCTAGATCTAATGATTATGTTTCAAGAAATTTACTGGAATCGGCAATTATACAAATCACTAATAAAAACAACCTAAATCTTAGTCCGGGAATGTACCATTTGGACCCATATATTTGTAAGATGTTTATGAAGGACCTTAAAATAAATAAGCTACTAATAAATTAGTCCCACATGTATAAAGATTATTTATCTCCTCTCTCTCTCTCTCTCTCTCTCTCTCTCTCTCTCTCTCTGGTTCGATATTCTCTCTCCCTCTTCTCTTGCTCGATATATATATATATATATATATATATATATATACATAGATATATATATATATATATATATATATATATATATATATATATATATATATATATTTTCTTTCGTCTTTTCATTTAATAATAATATTTGGGAAAATTTTTGTAAATTTCATGATATTAAGTTGTATATGCTTCCTTGTTTTTTCAAAATGTACTGTTTTCTGAAAGAATAACCTGTTTGCTGCGTGTGTACCTTCCAAGGTGTGGCTGCCCTCAGGCTGTTTCCTCGTTTCTGTTAGAGTGAAATCGACCTTATGCTAATCTTGTAGTGTCAGTTTGGATATTAAGCCTTCTTTTGACTATGTTTTTCCTCTGAAAATAAAACAGTTTGCCTTAGTAAAGGGTCTGAACAGGACCGAAAGTACTCGGCTATCTCGCTTTTTCATTTTTTCCATTTTTTCCTTTGTGGCAAAAACCAAAACCTTTCATATATATATATATATATATATATATAATATATATATATATATATACTATAGATATAATATAATACATTATATGTACATACACATATATAAATATATATAAATCTATAATATATATATACCCTTATCATTTCGTCATGAAACAAGGCGTGAGCCTAACTCCAGCTCCTCAGGTGCGTGATAAAATCACAAAGTCCTTAGGTGTGTGATACAATCTAAGGTCAAATAACGCATTGTTTCGCCAACGAAAATTAAAATAAATGCGCAGTTTTTTTTTTTGGAAATAATAATTGTTCTGTACTGTTTAACATACGCATTATTTATTTCTTGTATTTTCACTCGAATAAACAAATCATTAATATCCTATCTTTAACACAACATAAAACACCTATTTCAGATCTTTAGAGGCTTTTCGATAGGGCTTTCCTATCCCCCAACAAGAACAATAACAGCAAGAACAACAACCTTAACAAAGTAGCTTGTAAGCTTACTCCCCGAGTAAGCGAAAATGTCATTTCACTTTGTATATCTTTGGCCACAAGGTATAACTAAGGTCTAAGGACAAACAGAAATACCGACAGTATAGTATACTATTAGGACTATTCAACCACACTATCTAAATAGGGGATTTAAAAATACAAATATATTACATGAAAATGCCTGGCCAAGAAATTCTTCACAGTAAGATATTTGTCTAAAAGTTACATTATACAGAAAAAACACGAATTTATACGGGTTGACATAATGGAAGACTGTCGCTCACAAAGGCTTTTTAGTTAAATAATGGTAACATCATTAAAAAAAATACCAAACTATATGACGATGACATTCATTACAGCTACTGATTACTCTACAACCACACAAATCAATCACGTACCGTCTTTCACACTTATAATTGTTACACATTTATAATTGTTACTCACTCAGATAAGCGTTGTTGTGAAACTTCATTAACGAATTGTAATTTCCAATTACACCGGCTTTCGAATACGCTCTAACTATGACTCCAAATTTCGGTGTGCTAAATAAGCCATATTTGTTCATTTATATCTGCAATCTAGTTTTATAATGAATTTTTCATCAGAACCTGATGTTGAATCCTATCATTGGAAGTACAGATGCAATATTCATTTCACTCTATTTACAGTTAAAGGGCATTTTATCAAAATTATCAATTCCAGTCATTGTGTGTGCACGCGTGTGTGTGTACGTTACTCAAAAAAGTATGTTTAAAGTTGAGCAGAATTTAAGAAGAGCATTTTTAAATTTTTTATATAGCAGGATGCACTGTTATGAATCTTTAAAGACAGATTGACAGTGATAGACAGCTTTAAGTTAACAGTAAATAAAACTTACTTTTTTGAGTCAAACTAAAGCCCTAGGTCAGCAGTTTTGAAAGGGCGCTTTTTCCTATTTAACTGTGATTGTTTGAAGTATATATCGTATATTAACAACGTTTATGGAATATTTACATTCAATACAACTGGTATAACCGAACTCGTAGATGCGTGGAGATGAGGCAATTGCTTCATAAGAAAAACACCAAAGAGCCCTTTATATAAGTTAGAAACTATAACGTGACCTCAAAGTGTTGAGCTATTACCGTATATCTGAAGAATGTTAACTTAAAAACAATACTCTATTACTTTGGCGTATTTGCGCTTAATTATTTCTATTTACGAACTAAATCTTGCATGATCAAGGAAAGCTTTTAAAATCCTTCGGTACGATCAAAGAGTTTATCTTTTTTAAAGAAATAAGATAAAAAATAAATACCATTTAGGTAAAATCTATCGACTCCATACGAAACAGAAATGAAGTTACTGAAGGTATCGCACCTTACAAGGGAACCGATTTATAAACTTGAGTGGCATTTATGCAAAGATTATTTTCGTAATTCAGTCATACATGACTGTCTCGAGGGAATCGTAAAGCACCACCTGTTGCTTTGCAGTATCCAAGCTGCCCCAGGAACATATCACATAGAAAGACAACTTTAACTGTGAAGCACTTGAATTCACTATGACCTGGGGAAGATTTATGCCAGGAGCTATGTGTGGTGGCAAAGTTCCTCCCAAATTATTCTGTGATTATAATTTTACAATTCTGAATGACATATTCTTCATCGTCCTTGATGATCGGATTTATAGATTTTGATTTCCAAAGAGTTTGCGCTGTTACGAATGCTAATTGCACATACCAGAGATTTGAATATCAATCAAAAAAGGAAATAGGTTGAAATAGGGGAATTGAAAAAGAATATTCCCCGTCGCTAATTCACAAGCAGAAACGCAAATCTAGAATATAAGACACTTTCATGAATATAAACTTCGTTTCTATATCTTATCGAGTTTTCTTGTTACCCAGAGATACTTTTACCACCCAATCTCTTAACTCTTTTTCGTTCGTTTCTTTCTGAAGGCTATTAATGATTATTCCTTCATCTTCCCTTTCAGTGCGCAATTCTCTCTCCCGCTCAAAACCTCATTAAAAAATACCCATTCTTTTGGCCCAGGGTTATGTATATCTCCGTGATAAGATACCAAGGGAGCTCGGGAGCACTATCGTTTGTGGAAATGGAATAGGAGATAGGAAAGAATGTTGGTTAATTTTGATAATGAGAATGGCAAAGAGTAAAGACCCAGTAAACAACATATCATTGTTGCACGAATACAGACTGACACAAAATTCATGGAGAGGAATTTGAATAATTATCCACGATACATTATACAATGTAGACTGACACACATGATTCATGGAGAGGAATTTGATTATATACACACGATACATTATATACACACGCAGTGTGGTTGGAGGCTAATTATGATAATAATATCCTCCACACCATCCCAATAACTATTTCAAAGACAAAGAAATTCTTTAGGCGTTCATATCCCATTGTTAAAATAAAATCAGTGACATTTTTCTCACAGTTCAACAGCTGTTGCGATCTCCCTTATAAATATTTTTTTCATCTGAACACCCACTACCAATCACTTCTCTTTCGCTTTATTATCAACATCACTAGAGTTCAGGGGACAACAAAAATAGGAAAAGGGAGAAAGAAAAAGGAATAATCCTGCGGGAGTTTAAGGCGGAGAGCCAATTAGCTCGTGGACAACACCTGGTACCTTGCAGGAAATTAACCTTATTATCTTGAAGGAAATTGCATCGTTGAGGTTTCTTGGCTCTTGAAAGTTGCCGTTTTCTCTCACTCTTTTATTTTCTACTTCTTGTATGAAATGTTGTATCTTTATTTCCCTATAAAATCCGCATTTACATTAAAAAAATACCATTGAAACCATCTTTAACTCTACAATTTCTTTTGTTACATGTCTCTCGACCACAAATACAGTGATTATAGTTAATGATTCCATTTTCTTGCGTGTATTACTTTCCACTGACACAGATCAGGACCGCAAAGACAACACAGTACAGAAGTTTATATAGATAAAACCGGGAATCATGACATCCTACAGAAACGTTGTTACGAGGAGTTACAAGGTTGATCACCCCCATTTCTTTCCAAACAATCATATTCCAGTTCATCCATAATTCTGCAGGTGTGGATTTGTGGTCTTTTGTGTACCTGAACATTCAATACTGCATACAGAGCCGTGATCTCTTCTCGTTTTGTCTATCATCATCTTGAGCTAATGTTTGCGCTTCTTATTTACATCCAAGATGATCAAAAATCTTGTCATTGTAATTTCCTTTGTATCCTTTTTTTGTCTTCAGCTTTTGGTTCATAAGTTTAGATAGATCATCACTGTCTAAAATATGACTCAAAAGTATCAGGGTTCGTATCTATTATGGCTTCTTTGCTGGGGGTATTATTCCAGTTGGAGTTTTTTTTATTTATTTTTTCGTGTTTTGTCCACAAAAATCCACTAAATAGCCTAACTGGTATTGTTCAATTCTGACATACCCATCAATTTATATACTCAGGATTGCACACATTGTACATAGTTTGAAGTTAAGAATATTTACAGAGTTCATAAATAAATAACTATTTTCCCGAAAAGCTGAACGGAAACAATAATCATGGTAAAACCCTGAAAACTTTGGTGGCAGAGCGTTTTACCATAACAGATGGAAACGTATGGTAAAACAGTTTCCCATTAAATCAGAAGGTAAAAGAGAGAGCAGACGGTACAGTGTGTGGGCTTGGGTATCCCTCAATCAACATACATTTCAAAAATATGTATTTAGAAATACCTCTGTTAATATCTTTGTTGTATGAAACACTGAAACGACGGTTTTACGAGACTGCCTTCTTAAAAGATACACTAAAAATATTAATGTCACTGCAATGCACTTGCGATTAAAGAGGTGTGTTTATTTGGTTGACCTCTTCCATATTAATGTGAATGCTCTAATGGCGCGTTTGATGCAGGCAATATCTTGCTGGATAGTTGCTTTTATATTAACCAATGAGCTTCGTTAAAACAGCTAACTTTTATAATACAGGAGGATAGACTGCATAAACAAACGATATCTTTTTTCCACGAATTAAAAAAAAAATTCTTTATGCGAGTCACTTGAGAATAAGGGGAAAAAAGGTATAAAACGCCTCCACTGCATAAATATTAAACATTAACATTATTTGTACGCTTATCAGCACGTTTCTCTACGTTAGATCTATGTTGTTATGTCTGTGAAAACATAATTGCTTCATATATTGTTATACTCTTGCTCTTGTTAATGTTCAAGTTAATTCGTATTTGGCCTTGGCCAGTTGCACAGAAAACTATTTCTAATAGTAAAAGAGCATATTTACCGACATCTAAAGAGAGCGTGAAAAAACAACAATAGCCTAACATAAAATTATCATATTATTATAACAAAAATAAAAATTCGTTACAATTAGTGACAGTTTCACAGCGATTTTATTTTGTAAAAAGAAACTAAGAACTGCATTGAATATTGCAGTATTTTATTTGAGGAAATTCGGAAATAGGCCATGTATATATCTTTCTATATCTATCTAATATTATATATAATATTATATATCTATATTAATAATAATTAATATATATATATATAATATAAAACTTAAAGGGGATTTTTTACAACCTGCTCCAAGATTGAGGATTATCCAACTGCTCAAGATTTCAATTTGAGCTACTTTAATGAATTTTCCACCACTTCCCAGATAAACGTCAAGGCACCTATCTTATTATTTGATAATCACTAACAAACTATATCCGGTTTTCATGACTTCGAAGATAAACCTCGAAGATTTGTCTTATCAGTCAATCACTTACAAACCATATTCAGTTAAGACATGCAGAATAATAATAAAGATTATTAAATCGAAAATAATGGACAATCTTAAAGTAACGATTATCGATGACCAGAAAGACTTTTTCTGGAATATTCATATCGTCAACATTAGTTTCATTTCTAATGCAACCGCTTAGTTAAATAATGTATACACCAGACATGCTTCATTCATCAGGACACTCCTGGACTGTTCCTCTTTATAACAGCATCCAAAGAAGAGAAGATGGTGAAAAATACTTGCAACTACAAAAAGGGAAACGGAAAACGAGGCGAGTAGAATCTCGTGAAGTGACCCCAGAGTGTACGAATTGCCACTCGAATATCAATGAAAGGGAAACAGGCCCCAGCTGATGCCCGCTTTGTATGCCAAGAGGAAGAGGAGGAAAGAAGGTCTGGTCATCCAATTGGCCAGAGTCCTCCTGGTTACACGCCCCGTCTTCTTGTGGGGACCCTTTTATTTGAGCCATTCTTTGTTTTATCAACATTTCGCCTCTGCTTTAGATTGATTGATTTGTTAGTTCTTGCTGGCGTCGCAACGACGAAGTTACTGACGCCGTATCATTAAACGGAGTTACAGAAGATGATCTTCTTCGTCTTCTTCTTCTTCTTCTTCTTCCTGGCTTTAGCCCATTTTTATATGGGGTCGCCGTTGTGAATGAGTCGTGTCCATCGATTTCTGTCCCGTGCATCGTTCTCGTTAATACCTTTCCATAACATATCTTCCCCTGCACAATCACGCCAACTCGCCCTATCATTAACCGGAGTTACAAAAGATAAAATCAATTAAAAAGCTATAAATATATTTCTATAAAAACAAAGAACCTGTCACAGAACTGTATAAATCCAAAAAACACACAAAAAGCCCATCCCACCTACACTCCACTAACACAGACTAACAGACAGCAGGAGAGACCAGAGTAACCAATAGCTAGAGAGAGGATTACAAATACTACTGTTGTCGTTAGCGTTGACATTTTTATATGGATACTTTATCGCAATGAAGACATTTTTTATTTCGTCTGAGACGTATGCTTTATTTTAATAGGAACAATTCCACTCACGTTTACTCTGCATTACTTTATATAATATCTAACATTATTTTCATCCTGCAAGTTATCACAAGGTAGGAAATTACTCTCTCCTAATGATCTAATTATCCAGTTATGTTATGATATGGTGATCGTGTATCCTTTTTAGTAATCATAAAACTCAGCATTCTAAATTACCAGAAACTGGCTGAAAAATAAGTGAGAAACCCAGGTGCAATGTGTTGCTTTGTCCTCGATATTTTGACACGAGATGAGATACTAATTGCAATTGCACAGAACGTCCTTATTTTCATTCATTTACAGTTTTACGGAAAACGACGAGCCTCGGTTGTTCGTACACGTAGATGCGACTATCCTACAAAAGAAATGGGGTCCCTCTTATTTTTAGACAGCCTAGCTGTGGTTAGTTTGTTTTTTGTTTGTATGGTGTTTTTACGTTACATGGAACCAGTGGTTATTCATCAACGGGACCAACGGCTTTACGTGACTTCCGAACCACGTCGAGAGTGAACTTATATTACCAGAAATTCACATCTCTGACCCTTCAATGGAATGCCCGAGAATCGAACTCGCGGCCACCGAGGTGGCAGGCAAAGACCATACCATCCACGCCACTGAAGCACTCAGCCTAGCCGTGAAAGGTTGAATTTTACATAGAGGGGTCATCATAGGAATAATCTGACATAGTGGGATAATTGCTTTGTGTGGGCAAATTCTTATGTTAATTCGCTATTTAAAAAACTTTACCGAAATATATACTGAAACAACTGTATTTGTTCGAGAGTGCACGTATGTCGCTTTACCATTTCGCATTTTTCATTTAATTTTTCTATAATGGGCGTGATGTCTGTCCGTCCGTCTGCCATTCAATCACGGCCAAATGGCTGGTCCGATGGGCAGGAAACTTGGCATGGTTATAGCAGGGACCCCTAAGATGTTTTATAATTGGGTTTCATCCTACCTCCCCCCCCACCACCCAACCTCCGAAGGGGGTGGGGGTGAGAAGGGATTCCCTGAAACGGAGCTGGTTCTGCCTGTGAAACGGGGCTGCTTATGCCCGTAGA
>NC_087204.1:4857685-4863301 GCF_015104395.2 Macrobrachium nipponense
GTGGTGTAGTGGAGCTTTAGTATTTGCATAGGAGTGGCGAGAGATGGTCTGAGGGTGTTTGCGCTAAGTTGCAGGATGAGAAATGGGCCCTAGATGGAGTTTGAAGATGTTCATTTCAACAGATGATTTAAAGTTAATTTGTGACAGGGAGAAGAAGCTGACGCGAGTTCGAGAAGAATCTGAAATGGAGAAAGCTGTAACATAATGTGCAAGAATAAGGTAATGAGACAAACGGAGCCAATTAGAAAGAGAAATAATCGTACGTATGGATTCGACAATATGTGAGAAAAGTCCAGCAGTTAAAAGCAGGCTGATGCCAGCTTAGTGAACTGAGAATACACGTAGCGAAGCGAACGCCAATTTTTTATTAATTTTTTTTTTGGTAGGGGGCGGAGACTGAAAAGCAGAAACTTTGTAACACGAACTTGGATTATACAAATGAATGGCTGAGTTTAGATGTTTAACGGAAATGTAATGGAAATAGTTTAGTCTGTATTCTATCAATAGAAACTTTTATCCTCGAAATGAATAGTTAGCCATATAAACAAACTAATACAAAAAATTACAAAATAACGAGAAGAACAATATACCTGTAGAATGTATATACAGTGTATATAACATGTACTCAGATATAGGAGCATGCGAGTCCATACTACTTGGTATAACCAGATCAGAAGGGATTGTTTCTGAACACATGAAAATGAATTATAACCTCTGGCAGACTCAGCTTCAAACCAACTACGAACGCCATCTGTATCACGAACTGCAACTAAAACTAGATAAGATGCATTGAAAGAAAGAACTTACCTACGTAAGATTCAATGACTAGAATGTTTTGACGATGAAGACACCCAAACAAGGTTCCCATTCTTGGTGATAATAGGGAATTTTATCCTTGTGACCTTTATATAATACACTTTGGGGATCTAAACGGAGGTTCGATAAAAAAGCTCAATTACCCGGCTCTAACAAGACTGATAGTTTGTGAATGACGAAGTTTAATGGTCATTCACGAATGATATTAAGATTGTGTTCATATAATCAGTGTGGTTTTAGTTATATCATTATCAAACTTAGTTCTCGTACGAATCCTTTCCTATTCAAAATGAATTATTTAACAGTATGGGAATTGGTCTCTGTGAATCATTCAACGTATCTAAGCAGAGGAAATGTGTTTTCAAGATACATACATACATACATACATACATACATACATACACACACACACACACACTCACACACACACACACACACACACATATATATATATATATATATATATATATATATATATATAATATATATATATATATAACACTAATTTTGATAAGCATCTCCTATATATATATATATTATATATATGAGTATATATATAATATATATTATATATATATATATATATATAAATATCTATATATTACGATATATATATATATTATATATATATATATATATATATATATATATATATATAAATATAATATATATATATATCTATATATATATATATATTATATATATATATATATATATATATATATATATATTATATATATCTGAAAATTTCAATAGAGCTTCGTGGTATTCCTATAAATCTTCATGTAATGTTAAAGTCTGATTGATTTAAAACCATATCTTATCGAGGTAGTCACATGCATTCGCTGTTATTTCTGTAACTATGTCAACAACAACAACAACAACAATAATAGTAATAATAATAATAATAATAATAATAATAATAATAATAATAATAATAATAGAGACAGCCTCATGTGGATATCGTCCAAGACGCTTTCATTCTTAGTTATATATGTTGGGTAATAGGACTGCTTATAAAAATTAGTGTTATTTCTTTTTTGTAACAGAGACATAAAAAAAAGGCGAACATCAAATAAAGGTAAACTAACGACACATGGACGACAGAATCCCTTTCAGAGACTCGACGAATCCAACAGCTGGAAAAAGGCAATAAATTTCCCTTTTGTAATCTGCGTCTCCGGTCGGGGCCCGTCGGCTGAGGAGGATCCAGCGATCCTCCAGAATCTATGGAGACTGGAAGTGTCATTCCTTCTCGACAGAAAGAGGCAGAGGGGCCATAGTATAGATGTCGCTGGGATCTGGACATGACATAAGGGAGGGCGATGGTCCAGGGAAGTTTTTGTCCAAGCGTGTATTTTTTTTATATTTTTATTGTAGTCATTTATTTTTTAAAAAATACACACGAAATCAAACATGACGATGGATAATTAGACATTGGAGAGTGATTTAGGGGACTGTTAACTTCCAAATAATAATAATATCCTACATTTCTACTAGAAAATAAGATGAGAATAAATTACAATAGTAGATTCACATCAACCGTGCATTTGATGTCTAGGCCAGTCCCTTACGACGCTCCTGATTGGCTGTTGACAAGCCAATCACAGGGCTGGAAACTCTCAGTCTCTCTCGAGAATTCACATGGGGAGGATCTATTTTCCAATTCTCCTGAGGGATACGTCTTTTAAACGAATCCCTCAAGAGAGGTGGAACATACTACATCCTGCCTATGTGAACTCTCTCGGGAGAGAATTAGAGTTTCCAGCCCTGTGATTGGCTAATTACAGCCAATCAGGAGCGCCGTAAGGGACTGGCCTAGACATCAAATGCACGGTTGATGTGAATCTACTACAGTCACTATATATTAATTTAATTTAATAAATATTATTTCGATAACTGTGAAGAATAAGAGAACGAATAATGTATAATATTACATATTACCATCTTGTATTCAGTGGTATTCTCCCTAACACTGCTGTGTGATTGCAGACAATGGAACGCTTAGAAGTGCTAATTTTGAGATTCAGGATTTATCTAGTGCATAAACTAGTCATTGCAACCGGTGTCGCATTTTATGTATCGCAATTACTGAATACCAAAAACCAAGTCATGTTGTGAGCACGAGCAATAGACTGAGTAAAGGAGAGATGAGGAAGGTATTCACAAACTAAACAACCCTGGAAAATAGACTCCCAAAACGCCCCCTTATTCACCAGACCAGAATGCCAGAAAACACGATAACAAGAGGGAAACGAGCAATGGAAGGGTGAATGCTTAAAGAAGGGAGAAAGAGAGACTCAGAGAAAAGCATCCAACCCATAGAATGGTGAAAGGTTGGCCACGAAGAGAATGAAGCCATAGTGTCCATAGGAACATGGTTCTTTGTTTGTTTGCTGATATGGAATTGTGTATTAAATAGCATCACCTTGATTTTGCTACATATATAAGCGAAAAATCGCTATTTTATCTTTGTTGCATATTTATTATATCTGTCCCACCTCCCCACCCTACCATACACCCCCCACACACACACACAAAATAAGCATGTTATGACTCCATACGTGACATCAGTGACCGCGCAGTTTTTTTTTTTTTCTCTCTCTGTACATACACGTGTAGCTCTAAATATGAAGATAAAATTAAGGTTATTATCATCGCTTCCCTATTTTGACATCCAATAGTCTCTCCCCTTTTTAATCTTTTCATATCCCTCTTATTCAGTGGGACATTCCACGCCCTCCCTACAATTCATCGAACGGTCTAATCTACCCAGCTTAGTTTCCCTCATCTGCAAATCACTGATTTTTCTTTCTCGACCTCGATGGATAACCCTCCGCTCCTCATCTCAGCAGAATCAGAACTAAATCAGAAGAACTACTTTGTCTTTATCTCTCCTTAACTTCCCACCCTCTCTCACTCTCCCTACCTTGACAGTTATCATGAGGGCTATATTCTGGAAATGTTCCAGGCAATCAGCCGTCAGAGGCTTGAGTGAAATCATTTCTGGAAGTAGGTATTTATTTATGGAAAGTAATGCAGTCGGGATAAATGTGTTTCTGAATGTCTTATATAAAGGAGATATATATATATATATATATGTATATATATATATATATATATATATATATATTATATATATATATAGATAGATACATACATACATACATACATACATACATACATACATAGATAAAAGAAGTCCAGAAAACGCCAAAATATAGATTTTATGGGGCTCCTTTTATTTAGATGGAATTCTGCTGTAACAGAATATTTTTATCTGTCATATATATATATATATATATATATATATATATATATATATATTATATATATATATAGAGAGAGAGAGAGAGAGAGAGAGAGAGAGAGAGAGAGAGAGAGAGAGAGAGAGATCTATTATTATCAAAGCATATTAACCACTTGAGTTTTACCAGTAGCTGCCGTCTCATTTCTCAATAACTGGTAGTGACCGTAATTCCTAAAGTATTAAACTAGTGACTTTAAAATTTGTACAAGTATACACTATACATATCTATTTTTTTTTTACCTAGATTCATACAAAACATTTGCTCGTTTACGGATTCATACAAACATTCACTCGTTGACTTTTTTTTCATGTACTTCATTCTCAACCCTACTTCTTTTCATTCACTAGAAATCACTGGATGGAAAACCACAACCAGTAACTTAACACATTATCTTCACGATTCTGCTCAGTGACCAATTTCTGAGCCCTCACATATTGGCCTCCCATTTCTGTTTAACAGCCATTTCTCTTCGGGCAGAGCTGGGAAGCTCTCACCATTGAAGGTATATTCGGGGGAACACACATGAGGTTGCACGCTTCGTGGTTCTCTCCTTTATGCCACTCCACTCAGAGAGAGAGAGAGAGAGAGAGAGAGAGAGAGAGAGAGAGAGAGAGTAAGCATTCCTGAAGCGTGGCAATATCTACCATTAGTGTTATTACTGGCTAAGCTGCATCTCCATTTCGAAAGGCGGAATGATGGAAGTCTCAGGGATTCAAAAATGGTAACAGCCCTGTACGAAAAAAAAAAAATAATAAATAAATAAACTCTATTTTCTGATACAAACAAAACTGTGTTTCCTCAGTAAGAGTGCAAAGCACGATTTAAAAAGCTAGTTTACATAGTTTACAATTTAACGAGAGTTGACAGGGATTGGTTTAAAATGAAAATAAAGATAATTTGAAAAGCAAACCAAATGTTGAGAAATGTTGATCGATAGACTCTCATAGTAATAATGTGTATGAGTACGTGGGCGAATAGAACTTAATTATATAAACTCTTTTGAAAAACACTTCTAGCCTAAAGTAAGAAATATTCAGTATCACTCTTTTCCTTATCATCGGAGTATTCCTATCGATTCCTCAAACGATGTTTGTATAAAATATATGCAAATGAATCTCCCTTGTATCATAGCTTTCACATACATTCCATTATCTAATGTTCTTTTCAAGTCACATATTTCCATGGTGATTGATGGTATGCTCTTCCTTAACAATATATATATATATATATATATCATATATATATATATATCTATATATATATATATATATATATATATATATATATTATATATATATATATATATATATATATATATATATATATATTTCTTTTTTTCTGCCTTTCCAATTTCCATCTAATAATGGATTCTCTTTTTCCAACTTTCCCAGGTCGGTAAATATTCCTAGTCCCGAAATTAATTCCGTGCTGGAACCGGGTCACATAGTTTCCGAGTTTGGAACATTTCTATTATTAGACCTTTGGAGAT
>NC_087204.1:4863801-4873801 GCF_015104395.2 Macrobrachium nipponense
GTAGCAGACTGTTATGATATAGTGGGTGCTTACTTACTGTCATATTATAGTGGGTGCTTACTTTCATTCGTCCGTTCTTGTGTGTTCTGGTGCTCTCAGTGGTCGTAACTGGCGCGCAGGAACATGACAGTGCCAGAAGCTTGTAGATATTTGAAATTGTTAACGAGAGACAAGCCTTTTTTCGATACAAAATCTAATATAGTAGCACTGCGAAGCGAAGGAAAGATTTTAATACTTTTGTCAGATGTTATATGAAAACGTGCTTGAACATTTCACAATGAAGAGACAGAGAAGATAATTTGGAAAACATAGCGAAGTGGAATTCAGTTGTGAACATAATTCTCAAAAACAAATGATGAGGTCTCATAGCAGGCAAAAGGTAAGGTGCGAGCACTTTCAGATACACTTACTACCAATATAATCAAACATTTTTATTGATTTGTGTCACGAGCCTATGTTAACAATGCAATAATCTGCATAGAACCAATTCAGCCTCATAAAAGCAGAGGGCAAAATCTTAGTTTAGGATTCGCCATGGATGTGTATGTATACACACTTTGTATATATATATATATATATATATGATATATATATATATATATATATATATATGTATATGTATAGTATATGTATATGTATATGTATGTATATGTATATGTATGTATATGTATGTATATGATATATATGTATAGTATATGTATATGTGTATATGTATGTATATGTATATGTATATGTATATGTATATGTATATGTATATGTATATATATATATATATATATATATATATATATATATATATAAAAAAGGAGCCCATAAAAAACACCAAATGTAGAGAGAAAAAGTACATATTTCGAGACTGCTGTCTCTCTCTTCAGGTATATGAATGAGAAAAGTTTATAGAAAAGGTGGTATTTATACCAAAGAGATCCGTCACAAGTAAGCCAATTTAGGTACCCCCGCTGATAATCTTCCTTTAATCTTCTTAAGCGCTGGTTGAATGAAAACTTCGTCGACGCATCTGAGATCACGCGCCTTTTGAGATGTTCATTACCTGCTTCTCTTTTATTAAGGCCGATTCCATCATTTGACTCTCGTACCGGCAGTGCTGCTATAAATTACACATGACAAATTCCAGTTTATTCTATGGTATGTCATATATAGGTTGAAAATAGCCGAGTTCTGTTGTCCTACCTAACTGACGTTTGTGTTGTATTAATCTCTGGGGACGTGATTTACTGTAAATCCGATGTAAGATTGGTCACAGTCCTGACATGGGATCTCATAGACCCCAGAGTCTTTTGGGAGATGTCTTTTTGTTGGACGTCAATCAGGGATTTGGCTAAGGTGTTTGGGTAGGTAAATGCAAAAAGGTTGGATTTCCCAAGGGTGTGGGGTTACTCTCTTAATCGTCTCCAGTGAGGAAATTTTTATTTATTGTTGGGTGTGTCTCTGGTCTTGTCTTTAGGGGGTCAGTAGAAAATTACGTTTGCTTTTTGAATTGCTCTCTCAATTATATGGTCAGGATACTGAGATGTTCATTACCTGCTTCTCTTTTATTAAGGCCGATTCCATCATTTGACTCTCGTACCGGCAGTTGCTGCTATAAATTACACATGACAAATTCCAGTTTATTCTATGGTTATGTTCATATATATGGTTGAAAATAGCCGAGTTCTGTTGTCCATACCTAACTGACCGTTTGTTTTGTGTTGTATTAATCTCTGGGGGAAGTGATTTACCTTAAATCCGATTGTAAGATTGGTCACAGTCCTGACATGGGATCTCATAGACCCCAGAGTCTTTGGGAGATGTCTTTTGTTGGACGTCAATCAGGGATTTGGCTAAGGTGTTTGGGTAGGTAAATGCAAAAGGGTTGGATTTCCCAAGGGTGTGGGTTACTCTCTTAATCGTCTCCAGGTGAGGAATTTTTATTTATTGTTGGGGTGTGTCTCGGTCTTGTCTTTAGGGGGTCAGTAGAAAATTACGTTTGCTTTTTGAATTGCTCTTCTCAATTATATGGTCAGGATACTTTAAAGACGAAAAGTTGCTTGCGAATTAGTTCAATTTCTTTTTCCAGGAAATCTGGGGAACAAATTCGTAAGGCTCTTAAGAATAGGTTGCTAGCTACACCTATCTTGATAGTAATGTCGTGATAGCTAAAGTAGTGAATATATGAAAGTGAGAACGTTGGTTTTCTGTATATGGTAAATTTGTATTCTGTCGTGTGTCTGATTATTAAAACATCAAGAAAAAGAATTTTGTTGTCTGTTTCCCATTCAACTTTAATTTGATGCTGGGCACTAATGCGTTTAATTTGAGAGGAATCATTAAAATTACCCCACTATTATCCCAAAATGTTAGGATATCATCCACGTATCTCATCCACAGCATGTTTTTGGGTTTTATTGCATTTATTACTATAGTTTCAAAGTATTCCATGTACAGATTGGCTAAAACAGGACTTAAAGGACTACCCATACTACACCCGAATTTTTGCTTGTAGAATGATTCCCGAATGAAAATATGTTACTAGATGACCATAATTCAACAAACTTTATATTTTGTCAAGCGCCAATGGGAAATGATCGAATAGGGGGATAATTTTTCCCTTAAAAACTGAAAGAAACGTCCTGTACTGGTACTTTTGTGAATAGGGAGTCTACGTCAGGCTTAAAGTTTTATTGTTGTGAAGTGGATATGTGCTTCTCTGAATTTGTGACAAAAATCTTCCGAATGTTTAATGTGACTGGGAGAAAAAGGAGAAAGGAGGCCGGCTAACCATTTAGAAATTTTGTAATTGAAAGCTCCGGCGCAATGAACGATTGGGTCTGAATGGAAGATTGTCTTTGGATTTTTGGGAAGGCCATAAAATGGGTAATTTAGGATAATACTTTAAATTTCTCAATAGTTCAATTATTATTTTTGTCTGGCCAATTAATCTTACTTTCCGAAAAAATTCTGTAGGAACGGTTTGGAGGGGATTTTTCGTCAGTTTTCGTAATGTTTGTGTCGCTAAGGAGCTGGTTTGATTTTGTCGAGGTAGAAGTCTATGTCCATTATTACGATTTTGCCGTCTTTGTCGGATCTACTTATTATAACATATAACTTTTTTAGCGAGTGGATGGCTATCATGAATCTGCGGGGAACAGGATATTTCTTATGAAGGTCAGTTAAAGCATTTAGTAACACTCCTTTTTAAACATATCTCTTCACGGCTGTAGTTTTGTCAGATATGAATTTATCAAAAGCACTATGAAGTCTAGGTTGTTTTTGCGGTCTGGCATAAGGGCAAAGTATAAGCCTAAATTTTAAAACTAAATGTTGATTTACAGTAAGGGGGGGTTGGATAAGTTTAAAACTTGTCTTGGTGTTCAAGATTATTCCATATACACACACACACACCGATATATATATATATATATATATATATATATATATATATATATATATATATATATATACATGTATATATATATATATTATATATATATATATATATATATATATATATTTATATATACTATATATAGCAGTTTCTTTTAAACGTCTATGAAATGCAGAATCCTAAAATACTCTTAATTAATTTCATTATAAGAATATATTGGACTTTATTAGAATAGCAACGCGATCAATCTGTTTCTGTGGAGGTTGAGTTATAATTCTTATTTTCCCGACGACTTTCTCTTCGGCTCACTTGATCCCCCTTCTGTCCAGTAATTACCCTTTTTGTCTGTGTTCACTTCGTTGCTGCATCTCTCTTATTACCAATTAAGCCTCCATTATCGTCTCTGCCAACCCTGTTGCTTTCCTGCCCTTAACCTAATATCCTAATATCCTGGAATCCTTAAACAATTACCTGACCGGGAAACTAATTCCTGAGTTGTATAGTGGCCTCAGTGATACGTACTCTCTCTGACTGGCCTTGATGCGTGCTCTCTGACTGGCCTCATTGATACGTGCTCTCTTTGACTACCCTTGATGCGTGCTCTCTTAGACTAGCGTCCAGTTAAAAATGAAAAATGCCATAAATAACTAAGCACCGTAAATTCACGGGAAAGGAATATAATAAAAGAACGTAGGAATGAAAAGTAGGAAAAATGAGCATTAGCAAGAAGGGGTGTAAGTAAGAAAAAATAATTAAAGCAAGATTTGAATATATCTATATATATATATATATATATATATATATATATATATATATATATATATATATAGATATATATATATATATATATATATATATATATATATATATATATATATATATATATATATATATATATATTATAATAAAAATAGGAATCCATATCCCAGATTCTTCTAAAAAGGAAAGGGGTTACCATGAGATTTGGGCATTAGAGCCGGAAAAAAGAATGTTTACGATTTAAAACAAAATTGAGAGAGAGAGAGAGAGAGAGAGAGAGAGAGAGAGAGAGAGAGAGAGAGAACTGAGTAAAGGAAGAAAAAGAGGTGACCAAAATAAAAGATCGGATTCTTTTCATATCTTTGGTCTTTAAAATAGGAGGTTCGGCACCATCAGAGGGAGGGAGAGAGAGAGAGAGAGAGGGAGTTTTTTAATTTCATTTGAATTTTATGAAGTTTCATGTTTTATTTATTCATGTTTGAAATGCATTCATGTTGATATATAGTTTTTATAAATTATATGTATATTTTTCCTTCACATACACAATTGTTCTATGCAATAGTGCAATTACTAGAACTGGATGGCATCTAGTGGAGTATTATATATATATATATATATATATATATATATATATATATATATATATATATATATATATATATATATATATATATATATATAAGAACAGTTTGTTAACTTAATGATATTATCTTGCCATGGCGCAAATTGTATGCAATAATAATGACACTCCCTAATTTCATAATTATGCCCAAGGGTATAACATTATTTGTGCACATGCAATAAAGACACAATATTCCCTTTTTCGTTATCTGAATTGTATTCCCAGACTCGTGGTAACTTATTATTGCAATGCCGCATCTCTGTTAAATAACGTAAAACTACTTTTGTCACAATGCAACAGGAAGACGCTATCGTCACCTCCCACTTGGTCGTAATAGTCTTTCGTATTATCGTTCTGCAGTCACGTCAGTATACCATGTAGCTCATGTCATCGCGTTTTGCTAATAATATGCGTAAAGCGGCTTTGTCATACCCACTCATTTGAACAATCAAAACATTTTTTTTCTTCGCCTGTGGTGCTATAGAAGCAACGTGACATTAAAGTTCATGACGTTTATATTACTGTGAAACGTTATGCTTTTTCTCATGACCTTGTTAAAGAATTGAACGGAACAAGTCATCATATAGAAAGGTTACAACATTAGAAGCTGGTTAACATTTTGGATAAATAATATCATTATTTTCTCTCGTTACCAACTAATTATTTTTTCTGGGGGGCTTTTGGGTTGGTGGGGGGGGGGGTGATTAGTGCCCTCAGTGTACCTCACGGGGTGCACTCTAGGCATTAATAAACGTTCTCTGCAGTGTCCTTAGGTGCAACCCATTTCGTTCCTTTACTGTATACCTCCATTCATATTACCTTTCTTCAGTGTTGCTATCCACCCTCTCCTAACAATTATTTCATACTGCAGCTGCTTTGAGGTTTTCCTCCTGTTACACCTCTGTAACCTCTTTATCTCAGTTTCCCTATCAGCGCTGAATGACCACAGAATTCCAGTTAAGATGAAATATCTTTTATTTTATTTTATTTTTTTATTTTTTAATATCTTCCCGAGTTCATGCCCTTATCCTCTAAAAACATTTATTAAAAAAATTAATTATCTTGAAAGAAACAGAGTAAAGTAGCCGAATTCCCAACCCCCCCCCCCCCCCCGTCCCCTTAGGGAATTGAGGGAAGCCGGGAACGCTTCCCCCCCCCCCTCTATTAACCTGAGATTAAGCCAAGTGCCCCCATATGCGACCTCGTTGGAGAAATGGAGATTAAAATGGTGAGGCAAGTGGACGGTATCTTGCTAAGGATTTTAACAAGTCTTCATAATCAAAGGAAAAAGGGAAAGTCCTCAGTTTTATGGTTTGAGCTGAGATATGCAAGTTGTTTTTATCATTTAAGCTTACTCGGGGAGGAAGCCTGCAAACTATACTTTGTTGTTGTTGTTGTTATGGTTGTTGTTGTTCTTGTTGGGTGGTTAGGAAAGGTTTATGGAAGAGTTTAAAAAGGTCTGAAAAGGGTGTTTGACGTTGAGTTAAAGATACAGGAATTTTAGGATAGGATATTTATGTTTAATTTATTAGAATGAAAATGTAACAAATAAATGATGTGCATGTTAAACAGTACAGAACAATTATTTCTAATAAAATATATCGTATTAATATAATTTGCAAGTTACTCATTTGACGCACACGTTGGTTAATACCAATGGTCTAGTTTCGCAGTTGTGAAATATGTTTGTTTAATAAGCTCCTGGGTCCACAATCACCCAGGGCTATCTGGCACCTCTTCAGCATCAAACAGCACCTGTCGGTGCGATCACCTGTGACTTTCTGGGTCGCTGGCGACACGTGTCCAAGAAATGGGAAGTTCTATCTCAAGGGATTCGAAAGCATGAAAGTTTTGATTTAGGTGTGTCCCTTTTGATACGTTTTGCATACTATATCTTAAACAAATGTAAAGGAAGATATATATATTATATATATATATATATATATATATATATATATAATATATATATATATATATATACATATATATATATATGCATATATATATATATATATATATATATATATATATATATATATATATATATATATATTATATACCATACATATATATATATGAAATACAAAGCGTGCGAAACGAAGGACGAAATAGACACCCGCTCTAGACCTTTGGTATTTAACCAAAGCGTGTATCAAATTTGCAACTACCAACTGCATCAAAGCAGGTAAAATGTTACGTAATGCTGAGAGGGGAAAGGGAAGCAAAAGAGAGGTTTAGAGGCGGCAAATATAAACGACAAACAATGAGGGAATAAACAGTAAACATCGAGGAAATAGTAGAGAAGGGTCCCCATAAAGAATATCAAAGAGCTTTGACATGGCAGATAGGGCACGAAAGAAAGAATGAGGAGAGAGAGAGAGAGAAAGGGGGAGGGGAGGGGGTAAAGAAGAGAGGGAGATGGCATGGTAGATTAACGAATAAAGGAACGTCTGAATACAAAGAAAACAGAAACGTTAAACAAAGACTTAGATATATTTATCAATCAGCAAAGTTGAATTGATTCCCAAGTGATGTGACATAGATTATGATTCAATACGTAGATAATACTTTTAAGTTAATAGTAAAATTACGTTGATCAAGACGATGGTATTAGTGCGCTTATCATTTACAGGAAGTGCTACTGTTCTCTCTCTCTCTCTCTCTCTCTCTCTCTCTCTCTCTCTCTCTCTCTCTCTCTCCTTAGCAGGATGTCGACGCTCTAGGAGCTAGAGACCCATTTCTGAGACTCGAATTAGTGCGCTTGCAACAGATGTTGCTTTTGCAAGAGTCATTATCTGGTACCGAAGTGCAATGCAGCACTTTCAGATGTTGTTTATTCAAGAAAGTGTGGAAAGAACTAGAGGTTTTGACCCTCTCTCTCTCTCTCTCTCTCTCTCTCTCTCTCTCTCTCTCTCACACACACACACACACACACGCACACAACGGGCATACACTCATTAGTATTCGTTAATCGATCTTTTAAATGTATTAGATTTTTGTTTTATATTTTTACTTTTTTTCTGTTTACTTCATTTATTTATTTATTTTGTAGAATACGGTACAACTTCCAAATTTTATCTTGAGATATTTAACAACTTCAAGCAGTAATTCAGTTGCAATTCCTTATTGCGAGAATGTTGAGTAATTTCGCGGTATAAGAATCTAGTGCCATACTATCTGGAGTTTGGCTTCGGAGACACATTGTTACAGGGTGTTTATTACTCAAAGTATTTCAAGGAGAGAAATATAGTTAAATAAACTAATGATGAACACATAAAGATTCAACGTTGACTGCAAAATTTTTGTCTATAGCAATAAGTTTTGTTTTGTTTTTATTACTTCAAAGAGTAAATACTAAAAAAAAAACAGCGCCAATAATAAAAGAACTGGTGGTAATTAATTACCTTACCAATACAACGCCCCCGAGTATCATATTAACCTCACTCGGAATTTAGCATCTCATCCTATGACCAAAGGGATCACCATTTTCCCTTTCCATCATCGAGATGAACTTTAATACCCCATCGTACCAACCCAAAGAACTTGTGCCATACTGTTCCATCATCGGAAAGCCTTCAGATATCCTTCCAAAGACGAAAGAAGTTCATGATCCTCTTCAGGGGACAAAAATGGAACTTCCAGTAATACTATCCATGCAAACTCATTCACGATGAAAAAAAAAAAAGTTTAATCCTCTACTTGGGAATCTTTGGAGATTAGTTGCTCCCATAAGTGGATAACTACATCGCGCAGGGATGAATTCGATATGAAAGCTCTCTCCTTCAAGGGTAATCTCACTTCCCCAATAAAAGGCTCTTTTGCTTTTTTTCTATAAAATGACGAGATTTGGAGACGCCAGGAGACTTGACGAGTTGATGAGTAGCTGGTTAAAAATGAGGAGCATCTCCTCACTGACTCCTGTTCTTTCTCAACTGCGTTCCTCAGCTCATTTTCACTTTTTGCTTACTTGGAGAGTAAGCCTACAAATTACATTGTTGTCGTTGGAGGAGGGGAGGTGGTAAGAAAAGTCTAAAAGGTCTGAAAAGGTGTTTCGCGTTAAGTTAACGTTACAGGAATTTTAGGATAGGACATTTATGATTTATTTGTTAGAATAAAAATGTAAAATATTAACAATATACGCATTAAACAGTACAGAAAAATTATTTCTAATAAAGTATATAGTATCTTTTTCATTTTCGTTGGTGAAACAACGGGCTCTTTCCATAGATTTTATCATGTTTTGATTTATTTGATGCATTGAGTTTAGAGGCAATATATTTATGCAGTTATTTTGTGTTTCCACTTATAATTCAGAATATATGTCGTTTGTTGAACGCCTTCATATGGTCATCACTGAGTTCTTGTATTGCCAACTTCAAATTTGTGTATGTATGTGCTTGCAAAACGATTATGTGTACACAGTCCAGCAACAAAACTGCTCTCTGCTGTGGGAAATTTACATTTTTACTTTTCATTCCAGTAATATAATTTCCAGGTTTCGTTACTTCAGAAACTTCAGCCAACATTTATAATAAAGCCGCAAAGTTAATCTGCCAAGGTTCGTTATTGGAAAAGTTCTTGGAAATATTTTAGTTCCATATCGCTATCTCGCTTCGATTTCCCCGACTCGTCTTTGAAAGCAATCCTCCAATAAACGTAATTTCTCTTTTCTTTCTTCTGTCTTCAAATAACATTGTGACGTTTAAAACAGTTTCGCTATATTGGCCTTTAAGAATTAATAACCGTAACAACTATCCGCTTGACGTTCTTCAGACCTGAGCTAATTCTCGTATCATAAAAACAAGAATGTTTTTACCATTATGAAAATATCTTACTATATTGAATTTTCCAGAAACGGTCGAAGGGTTTTTTTTTTTTTTTTCTTTTTTTTTGAAGGGTAGTAGTTTCAATTTCACACTTATTAAATTCCAGGCTCTCGTACAAGTTAATAGCATTTTATAGAATAAAAATACTTACAACGATATAAATTTTATGCCGGGTCGGTCAGAATCTCTCTCTCTCTCTCTCTCTCTCTCTCTCTCTCTCTCTCTCTCTCTCTCTATCATTCTTTACGAGTTACTACCAAAGCGGCTCAGAAATTTCAGTAGGGTATAGATTTGTCTACTTTTCTAACACAGCATCCTGTGTGATGGAATCGTTGTAAGTCATTCCAATTTTCCAATTTACAAATAATTAACCCAAAGAATAAAGCCTCTCAAATTTCACCGTCAGTC
>NC_087204.1:4878801-4888801 GCF_015104395.2 Macrobrachium nipponense
ACCTTGCCCTTTGAGGAGTGACACGTATAGTCAGGTATTTATGTATGCTCGTGTATTTATTTGTTCGATATAAAGTGTGTGGTTGTGTGGTGTGTGTATATATATATAATATATATATATATATATATATATATATATATATATATATATATATATATATATATATATATATATATTGTTACGTATGAGCCCAGCCTTGAAAGGACTGCAATACGTAAACATGAATAATTGAGGGAAAAAATAGTGAATTGCTTGAACTTACCGTAAGAAAGGATTTAAAGTGAACATTTACTCTAGAGGAAAGGTCACCAGAAACTCAGCTAAGTACTTTACAGCTATTTATTTACAAGAGGCTGCTTAACAGCCAAGGTTAAGTAAATGCTATTGGTCCCCACATGGACTAATAATATCTCTCAAGTGGATGATAGCTGGCGCAAAAGGGAATTCGTAAAAGCTGTTTTCATAATCTTGCGGTAATGCAACACTTGCGGGCAGACAGACTTGACACGTGACTCAGGGAATCTGGAAAAGATCCCAGATTAGCCAAGATAAAAGGAAAAGGATTTCTGGCACAAGTTACAATTATTCAGTTCTCTAACACTGGGGCAACGGAACTCCAATGTTTCACTGAGGTATGCACTTAAGACTTCATTTGTCTGGGACGATCACACAAGGGGAAGTATGCGGCCATGAGGCAGTGAGAGGAAACAAAGGGATGAGTCCTTTTTGGTTTAGAAGTTTGAATTGGGAAAATGGGGAGCAAATAGACAATAGGATGTGTAAGGCACTGGCAAATATGCTGCTTCACAAGACGTACCTGGATGCCATGATTGGATGTGAACCTTTGGTTAGAAAAATGTGGCGTCCGCTTTGTCTAAGGTCTGGGTCTCTTGGCGCGCCAGTAGCGCCGTTAGGCTTAAGTGTGGAAGGCTCGTGGAGGACATCCGTCCGAGGTCACGATGGAGCTGTCTGAGGAAGATCGCAGGTATCTCTCATGGGTGTTAGGGGTCAGCTTAACCCCCCACGAGCAGGGCAAATCCTGGAAACAGAACATACAGCCAGCAGAGGGTTCACAGGAAAAAGAGCTTAAGATATAGGCCTAAGAAGTACCAGTCTGCCTACATCCTTCCCTTTGAGATACGTCCCTAAAGCTGACAAGCGTCTATTTTCCCCAACTTAGGAACTCCCTATCTCTGGCTGGCGTGTTTTGTTGGGGTTCCCGCCTAAAAAATCAGCTGATTATTTGGAGGACTATGGCTGCCGTTTTACAAATCAAAATAATGACTAAATACTGGGTAGACGAGGAGTTCAATAAACGTAGCAGCTCCCCCTGTTAAGAAGGCATTCACTTCCCTTTCGGCCGTGAAGGCCTTGGCTTAAATAAGTTGATTGGCTCGACTACCCAGTTCTCCTACTCTAACCGAAGTTTTTTGAGCAGCGATACAGCTAACTACAGTGGCCTACCTAACTTATAGGTGGAGACGCTAAGTGTACTAACTTATTGGATTAATGTAGTTTAGCCTAAGTAAGAACTACTGGTTGTCTGTGACGACAATCTACTCTACCCCTAGATAAGGTTACTGAACATTCTACTTGCTACTATCCTAATGCCCTGGTTACTAAATCCTTAGCCTAACTACTCAATACAGTTAATTGGGGGACGCAATCATTCCAGATGTGGTACGCACAGCAGCAGTTCGGCGACCGAATTGTTAAAATACATTAGATGAGGTAATGATGCGTGAGGATGATGAGTGGTTAGTAGCATACCAGGATGGAAATGTAATGAGGTAATTATATTTAAGTGAGGGTTAGTATTACAATTGCTAGGGGTTAGAGGGTTAGTTTACTGGCAGAGATAAGGCTGGCTACCTTCTCTGGGTAGGTGCCAGGATCATTCTGAAATGAATGTGACACTGTACCTCGGGCACAGGTGTCAAGGATAGCATGTGGCTCTTTTGGTTAGTGTGTTAATGATTTGTTATGTCCCTTCCCTTCTTCTTTTCTTATTCCTCCAGGCCTGGCTATACCAGTCCTAGGAGTAGACGGAGGCACCGACTCTGGAAGGCCAGAAACGCCGTCAGGAGCAGAGGCAGCGGTAGCCTGAGGGATTTCAGGAGAACACACTACTTCGGTCTCTGCAGCAACCGTCGTAGAGGTGGAACCTACTGCAGGGGAGGCCCTCACTCCAGCTGCTGCGACAGCCGTCGTAAGGGTATGACTCCAGGCTGACTCCTGGTCGGGCAGTTCCTGGTGTTCCAGAGGAGGTATGAAGGTAGGGTCTGCCGGAGGTTCATCCTCGGGCGACAGAGGTAAGGGTGAAGAAGAATGAATGATGGGCTGGAGATTGGCCATGGCTGCGGTAAGCTCCATGCCTGTTGGAGGATCTCCTGTAGGAGGATCCTTGATTAGGTTAGGCGCCGGCGCTAGCTCAGGGCCAGGCGCAGAGGTCAAGTTCTGTGGTGGCTCTACGTCCAGGCTGGACGGAGCTTGGTACTGCCCAATGCTGCCAAGTGGCACTGGCAGATAGTTGAGGTCGACTGGACCTGTGACGGGTACCGGAGGTGCAATACCGCTCAGCGTGCCCTTGGAAATGGGAGACAGAGGCTCCTGTCTCTTGTTGAAGGCTAAGCCTTGTGGAAAATGGACAGTGTCCGCTTCTGGTAGTCGGCTAGGGCACCTAGGCCAATTCGTGGAGTGCCCTAGTACGTTGCAGGTTTTGCAACGGAACTGTAAATGATCAATCTCCCTCCGTGGTAGCGGGGGAGACTGTTGGTGGCCGTACTTCCGGGAGGAAGGAGGTCTTGGATGACTCCTTGCTTTGGAGTTATTTGTCGTGGGGTTAGGACCCCTAGGCTTTTTGAACAGTGAGGGAGACTTCATGTCTTGCCCTAGGAGGAGGTCATAACCTCTGGAATGTAGCTTGCAACTGCAAGAGTACATACTTTGGAAAAATGAGGTCTGGTGACTCTCAATTGAACGGTAGGAAGGATCAGCTTGATACGGTTGATACCTTCAATGGTGATCAGTTGACGTCTGTCAATATTAGCCCCTCGGGGGATTCGGTCTTCCCGTATCAGGGAGATTTGAGCGCCAGAGTCGTCGTAGGCTCTGACGTGGCTTGGCGGATAATGACTTTGGAGGGGTGCGACGGTTATAGGGCCCTTAGCCGGGGGTTCTAGCGAAGAAGGATTTGTAACTGCCATTGCGATGGCGGGAATATTGTGATTTGCGCACCCTCCGTAGTTGGCGGACATGTGACCCTTGCGGCCACAGTCACGGCAGAACTTGTTCCAGAACCTCTTCCGTGGCACTGGATGATAAGGCCGAGATGCCCCCGAAGGTTGCGAATCTGTGGAGTCACCAAGGCTGGCAGTGTGCTCTGGAACAGTTGAAGAGTCCTCTCTGGCAGTGATTTGAGGTAGGGAGGTCAAGGAAACTTCCGTTGAATCACCCTCGGAAACAAGTCCGGGGTCAACTGGTGGGCTTACCTCTTCCAAAGTGGAGGAGGTAGGCGGTAAAATGGTAAGAGGCGGACCAGAGACGGCGAGACTATGAGAGACAGTGGGTGCAGGGCTGGAAGCTGGCAGAGTGGCTGGAGCTAAGATACTCTCCTTACGGGCCTTCTCCTGCTTGATTTCGAGTTCCTTCTCCTTGAGAGCAAGCTCATGCTTCCTTTCTGCTTCTCTGGCTTTTCTCTTGTTTTCTTTTTCTTCCCTTTCTTGCAGGCACGCGGCATCCTGCTGTGCCTTTATCCACTGGTCCAGTGCTGGTCCAGTGTAACCGGCCTCCTTGCCCAGAGTTATGAGGATTCGGAGCTTCTCTAGCTCTCTAGGCAAAGAAGTCGCGGGAAGCAGGGCAAGGGAAAGAAAACATTTCCCTTAGGCTGCAGTAGAGGCTCTGATGAAAATGAAAATAATGGCCAGGAAGGGTACTGAACGGAATGGGAGTGCCTACTGTGTAAAGTGGCACTCACTTGGAAATGTGTTCTGCGACGTGGTAGAGAAAAAGTCTGAAAAGACTGGGTGCTCTGTGGCACTTGGGAAGTGTCCCGTAAGTTGGTGGCACTTCTGGAATGGCACCTTCTGATGAGGCGGAAAATCAAATGAAGTATGTGGTGTACGTCACACTTAAGGGCGTTCCCAACTTGGGAGACGCTGGAATGGGCTACCTGTAGGTCCAATACAGGTGCACGGCACTTATGGAGGCGTTCCTTGGTGGAGTGATCCAAAATGGTGGATACTCTAATGAATGGGCGTTCCGTAGGACAGACACGCAGGTAAAGGGCTACCTGTACATCTGTACAGGTGCGCGGCACTTCAGGAGGCGTTCCTTTTTGAGACAGCACTAGTAGTGCTGGTATTGTGGCACTTTGGGAGGCGTTCCCTTGATTGGGTGATCCGGGATAGCGGATACACTAATGGATTGGGCGTTCCTTAAGGACGGACACTCAGGTTTGACAGCACTTAGGGCTGGTATTGCGGCACTTTGGGAGGCGTTCCCTTGGAGTGTTCCGAAGGATCACTGACCCTAGTACACGGACACACTAATTACTTGGGCATTCCGTAAGGACGGACACGCAGGTGGAATGGCTACCTGTACAGTTGCACAGGTGCAATGGCACTTGTGGAGGCGTTCCTTGGGCACTGGTAGCGTGCTGGTGTGTCCCGTCGGACGACACTACATGCAGTATACTTAAATATACTGAAGTGAAATGGTACTCTGTTCGGGGCAGAGTGTAATGGTGGAGGAGAGAAAGTAAAAGGTGGGAGTACTTCAGCAGCCAGTCGATGGACAGTGTCAAGAATTAGTGGCACTGTAAAATGGTAAGACCTGACGTGCACTGGTGGTGGCCAGTCCTAGACTGGTAGGCTTCCTTGTCTGGAAGTAATGAATTTCCGTGGCACACTGTGCGAATTGTGCTTGCGGTATACGCAAGTCTTTTGTGAAAAAATTAGAAAAGACCACTCGGGCAACGACAGGTAATGGTAAATTGAAAATGCTCAGTCCCTCGCTGAAGTACTCGGTAAATGAAATAAACGCTTGCAAACTGCAATGGACACAGGCACGTACGTATCACACTCAGTGTAAATGAAAGACACAAGAAACTAAAATAATGTTAGTTCTGTATGCGTATAAGAAATGGACGTAGTACTCTTGGCTTCGTGAATAATGGGTTCTCTCTCTCTCTCTCTCTCTCTCTCTCTCTCTCTCTCTCTCTCTCTCTCTCTCTGAGAGGGTGAAAATGATATATGATGAACTCCCTTGTATGTAATTGAACTAATACTTTTTGTTTTAATATGACGCACTTGCATTAAATTATCTACTTACGTTAACGTTTAATGAAAGAATTGCTTTGGAATACTTTTATGAAAATGATAACGCGCTCGCAGTGAACGATGTTTACGTTAATGGTAGCGGCTTGCGCTTATATGAAATGATTTGCGTTTCAATATGAATTTCACAAAGACGCGTTTTACGTTAACAATTCGTGTAATTTTACTGTACTTTGATGATTTACGTTAACTTTACGTAAGGATACTAGGTCCTTGTGACAAGCGAAATGACGGTAAGGATTTTAAGACGAAAATGTTAGCAAACATTTGTAAAAAGAGGTTACGTTAAGTCCGAAGTGGAATGAAACTTTCGCTCAGCGAGCGAGTGAGCGATGCTAGGTGAAACGTGTGAGCATGTTGGGCAGCGTGTCATTCAAACAGCTGATTCTCTGTAAACGCGGAGGCGATTTACAACACGAAATTCTAATTTCTTATTCAAGGCGAATTACGTTAATTTCTTTGGCAGAACGATAGATACTAGTACCGAGATTAATATTATTTACGTTAAACTTTCAAGAGTTACGTTACATTGCTTAAATCGTTGAGATAATTCTTAAAGGGATAAAAAACACGGCTGCCGCTTTGTGAGACGGAACGTTGGCTGGGAAAGCGCACACGCGAAGCTTATAAAGCTGGCCAGCTTGAGCGGTTACCAACACTTGGAATGAAACCTACGTTAAAATGAATTCCCCTAACCTATCACATACAAAAGAATTGTACACTTCTTTTGCCGTAACTATTAGTAGAACACTCCTAACTAGCTAGGCTTTCTCACACAGCAATAAACCCTGGCAAAGCTCTTCCTAGTTTGATCTGGTACTTTCTGGCATCTATCTACACACGTGTTAGTGTCTCATCAGACGAGGACAATGCAAAATAAGAATTTGCAGGGCAAATTGTTTGCTTGCTGCTAAAATTAAGTTCTGGCGCTTTCGCCGTTATAATAATAATATTTCTACTTAACACTTTTAAACACTTCGTAATAAAAATACTTAAACATACCTTAAGCTAACATTTGTTATACAATAATCATATTATATGAATGGTATACCTTACCGTGAGCCAGTGTGTGTCTTCCGCTGCAAGTGTGCGTTGATTTGTGCTGTAAAAAACATTTACACTCGTTTTACAAGGGATAACGCGATTTACAAGCTTTTTTTTAAGCAAGCCCAGATTCGATGCTGGCAAACAGTCGTCATTGTTATGTATGAGCCCGGCCTTGAAAGGACTCCAATACATAAACATGAATAATTGTGGGAAAAAATAGTGAATTGCTTGAACTTACCGTAAGAAAGGATTTAAAGTGAACATTTACTCTAGAGGAAAGGTCGCCAGAAACTCAGCTAAGTACTTTACAGCTATTTATTTACAAGAGGCTGCTTAACAGCCAAGGTTAAGTAAATGCTACTGGTCCCCACATGGAATAATAATATCTCTCAAGTGGATGATAGCTGGATCAAAAGGGAATTCGTAAAAGCTGGTTTCATAATCTTGCGGTAATGCAACACTTGCGGGCGGACAGACTTGACACGTGACTCAGGGAATCTGGAAAAGATCCCAGATTAGCCAAGATAAAAGGAAAAGGATTTCTGGCACAAGTTACGATTATTCAGTTCTCTAACACTGGGGCAACGGAACTCTAATGTTTCACTGAGGTATGCACTTAAGACTTCATTTGTCTGGGACGATCACACAAGGGGAAGTATGCGGCCATGAGGCAGTGAGAGGAAACAAAGGAATGGGTCCTTTTTGGTTTAGAAGTTTGAATTGGGAAAATGGGGAGAAAATAGACAATAGGATGTAAGGCACTGGCAATATGCTGCTTCACAAGACGTACCTGGATGCCATGATTAGTGTGGACCTTTGTAGAAAATGTGGCTTCCGCATTTATTGCAACGTTTCAAAACACAATGGTTTCATTTTCAAGCTGTAAAGACATAAAACAATAAAATTATCATTAAAAGCGCTAAATTACAAATAAAAGACATAATACATTATAAAAGACAAGATAAAAAAAATAAAAACTAGTTGTAGCAGAACCAACCATCAAGAAAGAAAGGAAGGACAGAAGTTAGTAGGAACAAACCAGAAATGACCGGCAACAGCTCACGTAAGGTAAAGAGTTGTCGAGGAAGACTGCGTGTTCAATTGCGGAACAAGCTGTTTAATAAACAAGGACTCCAGAATTGTCAGTAGTTTGCCATTCGGTGCCCGTCCCAATTATTCCAAAATCTTTGTATTGTATTCTGTTTGCATTTATTGGCGTGTTGTCTGATATTAGAAAATTTAGGATAGCAAGGTTTGTTACCAGTTTCTATAGCTAAACGCCCTTATGGCAATCAATTCTGACCACTAATGGTCAGAATTGATTGCCATAAGGGCGTTAGCTATAGAACTGGTAACAAACTTGCTAATCCTAAATTTTCTAACATCAGACAACACGCCAATAAATGCAAACAGAATATCCAATACAAAGATTTTGAAATATTGCGACGGGCACCGAATGGCAAACTACTGACAATTCTGGAGTCCTTGTTTATTAAACAGCTTGTTCCTCAATTGAACATGCAGTCTTCCTCGACAACTCTTTACCTTACGTGAGCTGTTGCCGGTCATTTCTGGTTTTGTTCTTCTGACTTATGACTTCCTTTCTCTCTTGATTGTTGGTTCTGCTACAACTAGTTTTTTATTTTTTTTTTTATCTTGTCTTTTATAATGTATTATGTCTTTTATTTGTAATTTAGCGCTTTTAATGATAATTTTATTGTTTTATGTCTTTACAGCTTGAAAATGAAACCATTGTGTTTTGAAACGTTGCAATAAATGTATATTAAGGACCACCTGGGATGTACTTCCTCCTACTACAATCTTCATATATATATATATATATAGATATATATAGATATATATATATATATATATATATATATATATATATATATATATATATATATATATATATATATATATATATATATATATATAATATATATATATATATATATATATATATATATATTATAGTATATATATATATATTATATAGATTATATATATATATATATATATATATATATATATATATATATATATATATATAATATATATATATATATATATATATATATATATATATATATATATATATATATATATATATATATATATATATATATATATATATATATATATATATATATATGTATATATATATATATATGTATATATATATATATATATATATATATATATATATATATATATATATATATATATATATATATATATATATATATATATATATATATATAGGGAGAGAGAGAGAGAGAGAGAATTTTTCACTGGAACGTAAATAGCACACTTCATTTAGTTCCACCATACCATTACTTCCAACATTCTTACGACGCCATATGAAAATGATTTTTTTAGAGCAGGAGATAAAAAAAAAAAAAGTCTGCTTATATTCTATAATCTAAGGAAATGTTCTTTCTTCACTGGGATTCGATAAAGACAGCGACAGCAGTTTCCAAAAGATTAGAGCTTGTTGTATCATTTTCCGCGGGACATTTCAGTCAGTCACCAGAGCGAACATTACTGGACCGTCAGTATTGAACGAAACAGAAACGTTAATCCGGTCTTATAAAATAAGAATTTCCCGTCAGATATTTTTCTTCCTCTTAAAGAAGATTGGCCATTTAGAAATCACAACTAAAAAAAAAAAAAAAAAAAAAAGACAGAGAGTAATGGGACCTATGTTTTTTCATGCACTTGAGCTTTAGAGTTAAAAAAATACCTGACCGACAGACAGGGGAAAAGTTGTTCGAGGATAATAGAAAAAAACGAAAAAGAAGGAAAACTTTCATCTTATGACATAGAGACGAGGAATAAAACAGTGAGTGCGCTATATATATATATATATATATATATATATATATATATATATATATATATATATATATATATATATATATATATATGCGCACTCACTGTTTATTCCTCGTCTCTATGTCATAAGATGAAAGTTTTCCTTCTTTTTCGTTTTTTTGTATTTATCCTCGAAACAACCTTTCCCTGTCTGTCGGTCAGGCAAAAAATCTCCTAGGTGGGATATATGTAAATGCAAAATTCTTCCTAACTGGGGAATAATATAAAATGCAAATTCTTCCTAAGTGGGATATATGTAAATACAAAGTTTCTTCCTAACTGAATATATATAAATGCAAAGTTCTTAAGTAGGATATATATAAATGGAAAGCTCTTAAGTGGATATATATATATATATATAATATATATATATATATATATATATATTATATATATATATATATATATATATATAGATATATATATATATATATATATATATATATATATATATATATATATATATATATATACTATAAATACAAAACTCTAAGTGGATATATATATTATATATATATATATATATATATATATATATATATATATATATATATATATACTATAAATGCAAAGCTCTTAGGTGGGATATATATATATATAATATAATACTATAAATGCAAAGCTCTTTAGTGGATATGTATATATATACTGTAAATGCAGAGCTCTTCCTAAGTGGGGACAAACTCCCTGATAAGTATTTTTAACCATTTTATCAAAGTGAAAATTACTCGTCAAGGTGT
>NC_087204.1:4893209-4900709 GCF_015104395.2 Macrobrachium nipponense
TTAAACAGTTTACAGTCATTAACAGGCAACAGGAACAAATCAGGGCATTATTTCTTTAGTATGGCATCTACTTATACGATCACACCATTCAATACCTTAACGTTACATCTAACTTGCTTTTCTGTCACTTAGATTTTTTTCTTCCCGCCATGAGAAATTACCTGTATATCAAAACAAACATCTATATATAAAACAAGGCGTGATTTGACCGCCAGCTTACTCAGGACACATACGTCGCAAACATTATATTACTAACTTAATGTGAAGTGGGCTTCATAATTAACACTCCAATTTGTACTACTCATACTATCAACAAAGATCAAATAAAAAGGACACAAATTAAGCACATTCATATACTCTCGATTAAAAGTGGAAACACGGAATGACTGAATAGATATATTGCCTCTAAATTCAGTACATCAAATAAATTAAATCGTGATAAAATCTACGGACAGATAGCCCGTTGTTTCACCAACGAAAATGAAAAAGTAACGATATATTTTATCAGAAATAATTTTTCTGTACTGTTCAATACGCACATTGTTAATTTTTTACATTTTCATTCTAATAAATAAATCATAAATGTCCTATCCTAAAATTCTTGTATCGTTAACTCAATGCGAAACACCTTTTTCCAGACCTTTTTACATATTTCCTACCACCAACCCACACAAAAAAGCAAAGTAGTTTGTAGGCTTACTCCCCAAGTAAGCGAAAAAGGAAAATGAGTGGAGGAACGCAGCTGAGAAAGAACAGGAGTCAGTGAGGAGATGCTCCTTCCTATTATCATTATATGAAAAATATATTAATTCCGAGGTAGAGAGAATTAGATATTAAAGGACATTTTGATAGTTCGATATTTGTATATGAATCACGGTAATGTGATATGACTGATATATGACTACGTGCGGGCAAAAGCACTACTACGCTACCGAGGACGAGATGGGCTTGTGCAGTCTCCAAAAACAAAAAAATACCTGCGCGCGACAGGTATTTCAGTTGGGAGACGGCATGAACTTATATCTCTTGCGGTGGCGTAGTGGTTTTAGGCTTCACTGCCAGTCCTGGGATTGAGAGTTCGCTGGTTCGAGCCTGGTGATCGCCCATCCTATGATCGCTTAATAAAATTCCCCCTCGGTTAAACTTATATGAAAAATATATTAATTCCGAGGTAGAGAGAATTAGATATTAAAGACATTTGTAGTTCGATATTTATATATATATATATATATATATATTATATATATATATATATATATATATATATATATATATATATATATATACTATACATATTTGTGCTAGTCACTATTCATTTCTTAAGGATCCTGTTTCCATTATAAAACCGGGGTATCACTTATCTTTTAAAAAACGAACACTTGAATACTAAACTTAAACACGTGCATGGATTCAAGAAGCGCTCCGTCTTCAGACCGATAAGCATATTTTACAGCCGATACGGTGGTCTCTGCATATGCTCTCTTATCCTGCATATCACATCCATCAGAATGCAGTGACGTGAAGATACAGAAAGCTTTTTATCTTGCAAACAACTTCATGAATTCACCAGCTGCGTTTTGCATCCCATCTCCGCCAGAGGGATTTTTGAGAATCTCGCTTACGGGAATATTTGGATCTTTTTGCTTGGAATGGTACGGTCCATGCTTGGAATGGTACGGTATATCTTGTGAATGGCACAGTCAATGCTTGGAATGGCATGGTCTATGCTGTGAATGGTACGGTCAATGCCTGGAATGGTACGGTCTATGCTTGGAATGGTGCAGTCAATGCTTGGAACGGTACGGTCAATGTTTGGAATGGTACAGTCTACATTGGAATGGAACGGTCAATGTTGTGAATGGTACAGTCAGTGCTTGGAATGGTATGGTCTATGTTGTGAATGGTACAACCAATGCTTGGTATGGTACAGTCAATGCTTGGAATGGTATGGTCAATGTTGTGAATGTTACGGCCAATGCTTGGAATGGTGTGGTCTATGCTTGGAATGGTGCGGTCTATGCTTGGAATGGTTCGGTCTATGTTGTGAATGGTACGGTTTATGCTTGGAATAGTATGGTCTATGTTGTGAATGGTACGGTTTATGCTTGGAATAGTATGGTCTATGTTGTGAATGGTACGGTCTATTCTTGGAATGGTACGGTCTAAAGTGCAGTCGCACACGAGGTTTGCGAACGGTCCCGTTCGGTAATGTATGACTGCATACGTGATTCTTATAAAAGAATAAGGATTTACAGGAGTCACTGCTATGAGGATGTAGACACGGGTGATGGCCTTCGTTATAACTATGGCAATTTCAGATAAAGATTCTAAGCAAGAATGTTATAACAAATACAATGCCTAAATTTGTATATGGCTCATAGCTGGAATAAAGGATTCAATTCAAATTCCTGATAGAAACCATAAATATCATTTGTTATAATTAGCGCGTAGTTTCCGCGATTTCATTAAATGAACACAGGTGTAACTAACCGACATCTCACCTGGTACCCTACTTATCAATGCAAGCAAGATGAGTAATTTCACTCTAAATATAAAGTTGAATAACTTCAGGCATCAGATATTCCACGACATATAATTCTATATTCTTCTCACAGTTCCAGTGTGATTAGATTCAACAAATGTAAAAAAAAAAATTGTAAAAATAATTTGGGTATTAAAAACTGATAAAAGGCCTCTAGCTATTTTCATTTTCAGTAGCAGCTGTATTATTTGATAAGGAATAGTAAATCGTATTTAGTCAATTTTTATGAGCTGAACGACACCTTAAAGTAATGAATTGTATTTAGTCTATTTTTATGACCGGAATAACATAAAATAATTAATCGTATTTAGTCAATTTTTATGACCTTAACGACAACGTAAAATAAGCACCTTCAGTTTAATGGATATTTTCTGTTGGAAAATATAATATATTTGAGTAAGGAAACAAATTCTAAACTTAGGAAAATCCGACGGAAAATTTTGACGTTATGGCTCTTCGGGCCAGTCCAATTGGAGGGTGATTCCTCCTTGTTCAAAGGAAGAAATGTTCCCGCATTTTACAGCAGACAGGTGCCCCTACCCACCGCTCACTCCATTTGCTCTCTGTGCAAGAAAGAATGCAATGGGGCACCGATCTGCAAATGGACTATCGACGCTCTGCAACAAGCGACCGGAAATGGAAAATGACGTTTGAATTCGGCATAAGGGATATGAGAGTCGTGCTTTTACTTATTATTGGAGATCGGCTGTTCCGATAAACGCAGAATAAGCAAGCAGTTAATGGATTGATAAAACACTCCCTATAAATTGATAACTTGAGCTTGAATCTTACAACTGAAAGTAGGCCTTTTCTTCAATAACATAATAATAAAAGTCTAAAATACTATGTTTTGTTTCAATATAGTTTTTTTTTTTTTGAATATCATAAAAATAAAAGTTTAAGAAACTACACTTTATTTTTTCCAATATCATAAAACTAAAAGTCTAAGAAACTACTTTTTTTCTCAATGTCTTGAAATTAAAAGTCTAACAAACTACGCTTTTCCTTCAATAGCATAAAAATACATTTGAGAGAGAGAGAGAGAGAGAGAGAGAGAGAGAGAGAGAGAGAGAGAGAGAGAGAGAGAGAGAAAATCTGTCTTTTTAGTCAAGAAAATGTTTGAGTACCCAAAGAGTCATCATGAAATGGATGTTGCTTTTCTCTCCAGGCGAAAAAAAAAAATAAAAAATATACCAAACACAGAACAAAAGCTGAAGGATCCCCTGACCATTATTTTGAAAGTGACGCAGCATTGGAATGAAAACTTTGCAAGCGTGTTCATGGCAGGGAAAGTTCCATCACTTGATTGAAATCATCACAGTTGGTTGAGAACACGTCCGAAAATAATTTGCAAGTCATGTTTTTAATTTCAAGAGAAGCCACAGGTGGACTTCCAAACATTCTCTAATTGTTGAAATACAAGGTTTGCTGGGCTGACATACGTGTAGCCTGAATATAAGGGTATAGTGATCTGTCTTTTAGTAAATGACTAAGATAAAAGACGGTAAATTTATTAGATAAGCGCTGGGAAAGACATATATCCACTCAAAGTAATATATTCTATATAACCTTCTCGACGGTTCTTTTTTTTTTTTTTTGTTTTTTTTTTTGTAACGAATAAACTGCCAGGGTAAATCTCTCTTTATATATATATATATATATATATATATATATATATATTATATATATATATATATATATATATATATATATATACGTATATATACATACATACATACATATATATATATATATATATATATATATATATATATATATATATATATATATATATATATATATATATATATATATATATATATATATATATATATATATTATATATATATATAAAATAATGTACATACCCTCTGCAGAAAACAAAAACAAATTAACAATAAAAAAAATATGCGTAAGACAGAAGCAGCCTTTGACACAAATACTAGTGCGCTAAGCCAGAACGTTTTCATAGAGAGAGTTTTGTTTATGAACTTAACGGTATTAAGAAAAGAGAGAAAGTAAACTAAGCAGTGACAAATTATATAGCAAATAATAGATAAAAAAAACCTCACTTTCTCTAAAGGTAACTGTTTTGATAAGAACTATCGAACTTATATACTGTGAATAATGGGAATAGGTTAAATTTTTGTCAATCAATTGACGTACATTAAAGTCCAGAGAAGGTTTTTTTACTTTCTTTCTATTTCCTATCTAAACTGATGGTCTCATGACAACATGGAAATTCTGTGTCAGTTATTATGGTGGAACCTCACCTCGCTGAGTAATTAATTCTATGACGCAGCATTATTACAAGTAAAATGCAAACTTAGGAAGTTCTCCATTCTAAATGATGAAGTGAAAAAGATGAAATAAAAATAAAACTAGAAAATTAGCAAAATACGTCACGAAACCGAATGAAATGGTAAAAGGCAAATAACGAAAGAGATTGCCAAGTCGAACGCTTGCCAAAACAACATTTCGTTTTTGGAGGGATCGATTGCAGGAAATGATTAACAGCAAAAGACCTTTTTTTTTCATCACTAATGAGATCAGTTCGCCGTGCAAGAGGGAAATGGCTACTCCCATGAGAGAGAGAGAAGAGAGAGAGAGAGAGAGAGAGAGAGAGAGAGAGAGAGAGAGAGAAGACTATTATTCCCTTAGCGGCTTTTACCATTTTTTTTAAACCATTTGATGCGACAGATTTGTAATTATCCGATGCGTATCATTATGTGCGTGAGGTAACTCCATTGATGTGAAAAATGCATCCGATGGATTTTATATACTTTTCTTGCGGACACCGAAATATTTATCCTTGACCAACCAGTACAACAAACCACTATACCGACGTTTACCCACCTTAAAAAAAAAGGCATTTTCAATGCGCACCACTGGTTACTTTTAGTGTTGGATGAAAAGCGTATTTAACTAAAGATAAGGATATGTATATCTTAAATTTCAAGGGGTTTGAGAATGCTTGATCACAATTCAATGAGCGTTCTGATTAGATTGATGCTATTCCGATGTTCCCTTATTCCTTTTGAGTGTGAAGTTACGTTTCATACAAGTAGATATTTCATATATCTCTTTTATCCCAAATTAGAATGGAATGTGCTAAAATGTTGGATAAGCTAACTGGAAAAAAATAACCGATGGTCTAACAACTATTCCTTTTCATTCTAATTGTTATTCTTTTAATTACCTGCAAAAAATACGTTTAAAGGCCATAGGATTTCCCCCGTTTTACACTCGCTTTTGATCTCATAACAATAGTAATTATTACTCCCACCGATTATTACATCATTTATCATCCCCTGTACATTCATATAATCATTGCAGTATTGATATTCAACTACTTTTTGCTCATTATGCTAATGCCATTACTACCAAGACAATTTCATTTCCATATTTCTTTGGAAATGTAAGTGCATCTGCAGCGCATTGAGGTAAATTCAAACATATTTCATTAATAATAAATAAAAAAAATATTCGTTTAAGCAATTATGAAATTATATACTGGAATTAGGAGCCGGCTGCTTTTACGAATGGGGAAACACTGTGTACACGCTTCATCGCACGCAGGTTGACTGTCGCTGTCTTAGATTTAGCTGGCCTTATGCCAGCACGGGCTCTTGCTCCTAGAGCAGCCCGTAACTTGACTATCGAGATACGGGTTCATGCCTGGCAAATTAATGTTTCCTTCGTCGGTTCTGGCTGACGGACTACGTCGGCGAAAAGTTATTTTTTTGATGTTGTATGGAGGTAGACAGAGCATTCTGCTCTTAACCGCAGATAAGATATATTGTCAATTATTCTGCGAATAAATTCTGTGTGCTGTAGCTCAGCAAAACGTTCGCCGAAAGCATGAGCTCATTATATAAAGACTTTCCCGTCATGATTGACTCATCCTATTAGCAGTACCTCGTGGAGGAGAGAAACATCTGGGAGGGGTGGAATTTGTAACACGTAAATGCTCTACTAACTATGAACATGAAGGAGATGCGAAAGCTTCCAATCTAATTTATGTATAATACAGCTCATGGAGACATGGACTAGTTTTGAACAAATGAAAAACACGAAACAAATAAAAAAATTCTCCGATGAGTGAAAAAGAATGACATTGAAACCTATTTTCTATACGAAAAAGTATGACATTCAAACCTATTTTCTATAGGAAAAACTATGAGATTAAAACCTATTTTCTAAGGGAAAAACTATGAGATTAAAACCTATTTTCTATAGGAAAAAGTATGACATTCAAACCTATTTTCTATTGGAGAAAGTATGAAATTATAACTTATTTTCTGAGGGAAAAAGTATGACATTAAAACATATTTTCTATAGGAAAAGTATGACATTAAAATCTATTTTCTATTGGAGAAAGTATGACATTATAACTTATTTTCTAAGGAAAAAAGTGACATTAAAACATATTTTCTATAGGAAAAGTATGACATTAAAATCTATTTTCTATTGAAGAAATTATGACATTACAACGTATTTTCTAAAGGAAAAAGCATGACATAAAAACCTATTTTCCATGCTTGGACGATGTCGAGACTGAGCTAAATTTCGGCTATTGGTTGGTTTTTCACAAAATTCAGTTGCAACCCATTAATGGCAGAGAGAGAGAGAGAGAGAGAGAGAGAGAGAGAGAGAGAGAGAGAGAGAGAGAGAGAGAGACTAATGCAAGCAATTAAGCCCAGCTGTTGATTACGATATAACTTGAAAGGAATAACGTCTGCCTTCTTGAAGGATTTACTTGATTTTTTTTTCTGCTTGCGATTGATTTCTTTTGGACAAGAATTGAAAAATGACTCTGGACAAAGCTCTCAGACTCGTTGTATATCTCAGCTCTCTGATTTCAGGGAAGGAGCTGTGCACTGGGACCTATGAGGTCATTCAACGCTGGAAAGGAAACTGAGAGTAGGTAGATTTGAAAGGTTTAACAGGAGGAAAAC